>NC_137604.1:20411185-20548685 GCF_963280865.1 Gymnoscopelus braueri
CTCAGACTTAGATTTAAGACATTAAGAAGTTGTAGAAGAGCTTGTTTAAAAAATATGGTACACACACTGCTTTTTCTACAAAAGTGAGATAATGCCACCGTCTGCCACTGCCTGGTGACAGACACGGACCTGTAATTGAAGTTGACGCACCAGGCTTTAGGTCTCTGATGGGGTGTGAACCATACTCTGCCAATTTTGCTTGATAGAAAGCCGCCACAAAATCGATATTAACTTCAAAGGCAGGGTATATGCGACTTTGTAATCCATTATAAATGTCATTCCCAGAGTCCCAATAAAGCTTCACTTTCATTTTGAAGGGCTTGATGAAAAACTTCTCTCTGAAACTGTAAATTGACAAGCAGAAAAGTACAAGGCTATGGAAAACCTTTTCAGAGAGACAGGGTGACAGATGACTGACTTTATTTGAGCACTGTTCATATAGGCTCTGTCTGCTCACTGCGCTGAAGTATGTCAGTTGCTTCAATTATGCAGTTGGTGTGTTCAAGGCTTGTGATGTGTGTTATATTTATGTTCAACTGCATGTTTATATTACTATTTCCAGGCCGCTACGCTGCCTTCAAATCCAGTCCTATATTGTGCTGATCAGAGCAATGGTCACAGAGTTAAGGCCATTTGGAGTGTTAAACACTGCTGCAACACTGCTGTAACAACACTGCGCCTCATATTATGTGAAATTTAGGTTTTTAGATCCCTGACAAAATCTGGCCCCCGGTGTGACTATTCTCATGGCAGACCCCTGAACAGTGTTTGTGCCAAGCTCCTTCAGGTCCTCTGCGATACGCATACCCATTTTGAAGTCAATCGGTCAGACGCTTGTACTAGACCGGTGCGGCCTACTCGGTAACGATGCAATTGATGCAGGACAATTCTGAAAAAAACTTTGCATTTCACTGAGGTCATGGTCTAGATCTAGGTCTAAGATAAACAAGATACGACACAGTCATATTATACTAGGTTGCTTGTTTCTCTCACTAAACATGGCAACGTTTTTAGATCCCATATGGTTGCTTATTTCTCTCACTAAACATGGCAACGTTTTTAGATCCCATATTCTGAAAGGACATTGAGCAACAGCGCCACTTACCATAGATTTACATACAGTGGCCGAACACAGTATTGTGGGTCGTCTTTAGATCCCATATTCTGAGAGGACATTGAGCCCTCATTGGAAAGGACCAGCCAATGAGGAAAAAGTGATGCAAAAGTCAGGACTGGCGAGTGTAGATGTGTGTAGACCAGGTTTTGCAACCTGGTAAAAAAAACAGTGGCAGAGTAGGAGACTTAAGATATTTTGGGGATCAATCCAGATGGTCTTTCTGTTGTGACTCTGCTTTCATCATTACAAAAAAAAACATGCACTGTTGCCCCAGTGAACACAAGTAGTCCCAACAAAAGTCATTTACCAACCCTGTTTGCAAGCACCTTACTTATATTACAGTATAGGCACAAACATTATTGCTGGGAACAGCAATGCTCTTCCAATGCATAAACCCAGTACCATCTGTGGCTGGATTTACAGGCCAGGTGGGTGACAACATCCAAATGGAAGTTGGCTCTCTGCAGACTTCTGCATTTTGCCAGTTCTCAGTCCTGAGGATTTGGGAGAGCTGTAACCTGCATAATGCATGCTGTCAGACTGGGACATACTGGACCTTATCTGTGGGCTAGCTATTTCTGTGGGTGCGCATTTGTTTCTTTTTGTTTTGTTTCTGGTGTGTGTGGTGTGTGTGTGTGTGTGTGTGTGTGTGTGTGTGTGTGTGTGTGTGTGTGTGTGTGTGTGTGTGAGAGTGAGTGAGTGAGTGAGTGAGTGAGTGAGTGAGTGAGTGAGTGAGTGAGAGAGAGAGAGGAGAGAGAGAGAGAGAGAGAGAGAGAGAGAGAGAGAGAGAGAGAGAGAGAGAGAGAGAGAGGAGAGAGAGAGAGAGAGAGAGAGAGAGAGAGAGAGAGAGAGAGAGAGAGAGAGAGAGAGAGAGAGAGAGAGAGAGAGAGAGAGAGAGAGAGAGAGAGAGAGAGAGAGAGAGAGAGAGAGAGAGAGAGAGAGAGAGAGTGTGGTGGGTAGATTCTGGAGTTTTATTTCTCCAGGGGATGGTACCGTTATTCATATTCAACGAAGAAATGTCAGTTTGGCTGGTCCCTAGATGAGTGTTGTTCAGCTCATTAAATCAATTTGCTGAGAATGTATTTTCTGTTTGTTTATGTTCGTTTATTTACCACTTGAGTTTTTTTTACCTTATGGACATTACAAACTAAACATACAACGTGGGTTACATATTATTTCAAATATATTTTTACTTCCAAACGTTAAAATCAGATTACTCTGCAATTGCATTTTTTTTGTTGTGACGTAAATGCTCTCAAATTCGGCCAATTTTAAGTCTCAACATAAAAGTCAGCTTTCGGTAGCCTATTTCAAAACCTCTGACTTTGAGTGGGAGAATAATTTAGTGCCACTTTCCAGAGGTGGCAAAATAAAAATATTCTGGATATGCTATCCATTTGTAACTCAGAGAGTGCACAAATGGACCCGTTCACTCTAAGATTATCACATTATCCAAAAACCCATTTTACAGAAATACACTCATTTGCCTTTTGAATGAAAAGCAGGTCAGGTTATTCTGACCAAATTATTTCCAGATTTGTGAATGTAGTTCTAACTGTAAAAAAGTGTTGATTGAACTTTAACTTTAATGGAACTATTATTTTCTGTTCAGCTCCTTTTCAAATAATCTCTTAAAGAGATGTTATTTTTGATTTTTTTTTGGGGGGAAATGAAAATAATAAAATACAATAAAATAAAATGAATGATTTTTTTTTGGAAAAAACACGGCCCATCACGTATTAGAAGGACAAATATCACTCACCAGAACCAAGGACGGTATTTTCGATGAAACTTTCATGGTTAAAATGGACTTTGAAGTTACAATGGGTTTGTATAGAATATCAAATATCTAAATACTGAATCAAGCAACTGTCTGGGGTGCTCACAAAAGCCTGAGTAAAAAATTAGTTAAATGACCCCAAACATGTTTGAAAGTGAAATATCCCTTTAACTTTAAAGATCTAAACAAAAATCATGGTTATCCAAATCATCAGATTTGTTATACTCTTGAACTTTCCATTCTCCAGAACTGCACATACAGTATTACTGTGAAGAAATCTTGCATATCTAGCTACTGTATTCTAACTTATCTTTCTAATTTAAAATGCTCGACTACAGTCAGCCATATAACGTGAACTTTGCACTCGAATCCATCTCATCTATTAATTCCCCTGTCAATACCTTATCTGCTATTCAGCTTTGCACATGGCATCCTTGAATGCAAGGGTTCAGCAGGCGACCAAGGCCCTTAACTGTGCTGCATAGAAATATTCCCTCAGATTCTAACGTGCTGCCCCGCCCTTATCCTTTGGAAGCTGAAGCGTTGCAAATTTAATTCTAGGTCTATTGCCATTCCAAATGAATCTGGAGAACATTTTGTCACATGCTACAAACCGCATTGTGGTGGAGTGAAACCCAGATTGTTCACTTTCTTTTGCTAAAACTTTAAGAGATTTGAGATGTGTGTTGAGAAATTCTAATCGTATTATTATCCAAAGTCATGTATATAAAAAACAAAAAAACGGATACATCATTCTCTCTTTCTCACTCAGTTTCTCTCTCTCTCTCTCTCTCTCTCTCTCTCTCTCTCTCTCTCTCTCTCTCTCTCTCTCTCTCTCTGCCCTTTTTGACATCAACACTGCTGAAAGAACCTATCATCACGAGTAACATCAACTACGGACCTTTCCCTTTTCACACCAGCATTAGATGAGGGCAGAGGAAGACAGGGGATGAGGGTTGTGCGGTCATCCGCAAACCCACAAATACCCTGTGAATTATCCCTCACCTCCTCACACGCTACAGATAATGACCATGCTTAGGGAACATGCGAACAAGAATGACAGGAGCCAGTTTTAGAGTACTAGCAGATAATGATACGTGGAGCCATCGTGTCCTAACCCTCAACTCGCCATTATGTGTCCGAGCATCCCTGTCAATGAGCTGTCTCACAGCCACATAGACACGGACGATCAGAGACATTGAGCAAACACAAGATATCTGTGGAATAATGAGTGGATAATGGCAGGTCGTTGGTGTATTAGGTTCATTATATGTTTGGTTCCGCGCTCTCTGTAAATGTAAAGGCTATTTTTGGAGATTTTTTAGATCTAGGGGAAGGCAATACTCTGCTCAGCTTACATCCTATACTCATTGAATCCAGGTGAATATTTCTAGAATATACAACGATGGTTGTGTACTTTTAACCACATGAACCCTGGCGTCTCTATTCTGGGCATGTCATATTAGGCAAACATTCAGCAAGAATTGCAGATCTACAAGCTCACTGAGCTAATTTTAGTGAGGAGATTGGTATAGGCCTACTATAGAGGGGGAAAAAGGAGGGTACCAAGTACAGAAGAACATACTGTAGTGGTTAAAAGCACCAGACAGTGCTTGTGCTATAATCTCAATGATTATGTGAGAATGTACTGTATGTCAATATTTACTTTCGCAAGATTAAAACATTTAAAAGCAGGTGCGTAGGCAAAAAGCAGACAACATCAACAATAAAAAGTATTCGCATGCTGCCAACTTGATCAGTACAAGAGTGAATTTTAATGAAATAACTTGGGTCATGTGGACCTTCCGCAAGCAATGTTGATATTTACAAAATGGTAGGTATATTCTACCTAACTTGGCTTTACATTTACATTTTACAGGCTCCATACTGTACATAATTGATTGTGTGTCAGCAGCAGTCATTTGCAACTCGCAAGTTGGTATTATGGCATTGGCAGCTTTGTATTATTAAATGTCACAAACTCACATGGTATTTTCAGACCCTTTTCTTATTGGATGACTAATAGTTTATAAAATGCCATGATTGATGACAAATGTATAGATGTCCAGAGACATTTGATTAATCCTTTATAGCATTAAAACTATCCCACCCACATCTTATATTGCCACTCTCAAATGTCCACACGTGCACACACACACACACACACACACACACACACACACACACACACACACACACACACACACACACACACACACACACACACACACACACACACATACACACACACACACACACACACACACACACACACATACACGGATGCACAGGCGGATGCTCCCCCCCCCCACACACACACACACCCACCCTCCACTGTGTGATGATGGTGCCCACTGAGTAAACCCATGTAAACCAACAGAAACTCCCCACAGGAGCAGACCACAGGGCTAATTGTGTGCCACAGTGCATGACAGCTAACATTACAACAGCTACACGCTGTATTCATTTGTCTAACAGTAATGTTTGAGCACGTTGGTGCGAGAGTCAATAGAGAGCGAGGTGTTAAACAATGTTCCCCCCCCCCCCCCCCCACACACACACACATTTCATCTCTCTCTTTCTTTCTATTCAATTCAGTTCATTCAAAGGGTTCATCTTGGCATCGGAAACACGCCAAAGCAAGAAATAGAAATAAAAACAAGACTGCTATACAAAAGGTACAGTATAGAAGACCGTAGAAGAGCAGTTTTTTTGGCACATCCAACAGTCAGAATGACGTTTCGATCCTATGGTCTTCTTAAGACTAAAAAGTATCAGTTGTTCTGGTCTAATAAATTGCATTTAAGGGAGCTACAGTATACTGTAGGTGGATCTTTTTTGTATATTAAATAAATGTGTAAACAGAGCTGTGCATATTTGATTGCAACATTTCAATTAAATATAGTAGGTAACTTACATAATAATAATAATGAGGATAATGATAATGACAATAACAATAATTATAATAAATGCAATCACACAGAAAGTAAAGATAATACAATAAAATACTTTCTAGCAAGCTTATATACTGAGATCAGCACAGTACCCCCCCTCCCCCTTCCTTTTATTATTTTTATTTGTACTGGATAGAGCGATTAGCTGAAGTGGATAATAGCTGTCATTTAAATTTGTTTTTGCTAACCTGAAGTCCTCATTATCATTTGAAAAGGTCTTGACTGCACGCTCGCCCGCTAACCTTATGTTTTCGCATTTACAGTACAATGTGTTCTTTGTAATGGCTTATCAAGTGTGAGTTTAGTTCAACTGAATTTGGGCATGTTGTTGGACGTGAGTGGCCTTTTAAAAAGGAGAGCAGCACGATAAAAGTGCGCTGTCATATTGTGTTTAGTGGTTAAATACCAGTGCAGATCAAAAATCTATTGCAAACTCCTGAGCCACTGCCGCCCTTGTATGTGTATGTGCGTGTGTTTGTGTGTGTGTTGCTTCATTCATCTATAATGGACTAATGGGCACACACACACACACACACACACACACACACACACACACACACACACACACACACACACACACACACACACACACACACACACACACACACACACACACACACACACACAATGTGACACTCAGTTAATTAGAGCCGAGCGTCCCAGGCTCTGTATGCCCGTGTAATTATGGTTTAGCCTCCACCTATAGCTTTTGATGACATGCTCTGCTCAGTACCTCCACCATACAGATCAATTAGATCTATGGTATAGTAAATTTTTTAGGCCTTGTTTGCCCGACGGCTGTGTGCCATGTCTATTTTGTTATGGCAGGCAGGTCATTGGCCAATAAAGTGGCCTAATGTACTCAATGTGCTACTTAAAAAATGGCAATACCACAATGTAGAAATTGTAGAAAAAGTAAAAGGCCTGTATTTTATTTTACTTGAGTAAAAGCGGTAACGTATTATTATTGCAAAATATACTTGCAGTATACAAAAGTAAAAGTAGGCTATCAAATGTGTTACACGTTTTCGAAAATAGCAGATAGGCTAGAAGGCTATTTTTGAATAAAGTTTAGCAGACAAGTTTTTGTCTGCAACCACTATCGACCACTTTCAACCTGTCATACATATTTTGGGCATGTCATTATAACGTAACATTTCTCTTTTTTTCCGCCCAAAATCACGTAAATAGTCACGTTGCACTATTTACGCTATTTTTTTAATGGGGCTCAAGTAACTTATTTTTGCCACCCCCTATTCTTTAAAGAAACGACGCCTCTGGTTGACAGACAGCATTCTGTTCAGAGCAGAGCACTTCAATCTCCATATCATTATGAATAATTTGTTTCCTCTGCATGTATTTCATAGAGGTGGTTCAGTGTGTTTCCCGAGGATATTTGGTCTGGAGATATTCTGGGTTCATTGTCTGTTTATAGGATTGCTGCCCAAATGTACACACAACTAATATCTAAAACGGATAGTCCCAATCCTTGATTCTGATTGGCTGGTTTCCGTTTAGTAGATGTGATAAAAGACTAATAATCTACTCCTTAGATCAGCTTATAATAAGTTTTGTTTCTCTATGTGTTTGTTTGGGGAAAGTTGACGTCTAGCACACAGCCATCTCAATGGACTGGCTGAGTAAACAGGCACTAGTGGAAAAAGTGGTACTCCAAAATAAACAATGCAAGACTGGCTCAGATACAAATTCTCATTTTATTGAGAACGCTTACGGCCTCAGCCTCAGCCTTCCTCAGATACAAATTCTCATTTTATTGAGAATGCTTACGGCCTCAGCCTCAGCCTCAGCCTTCCTCAGAGCAGATTAAAAAGTATTTTGGAGTGCCGCTTTTTCCACTTCGGTGGTATTTGATTTAAGTTATATGTACTGTATAGCTGAGCACTCACTGCCTAAACAAAAAAGGCATTCAGAGGAAGCGCACCTGTTTTTCTTTCTTAAACAGGCACTAGTCTCTGTCAGGAAGTTGCTCTTCCTGGTTAGCTGTTTTAATTGGGATGTGTCTATGATTTTCATGTTGCCATATTTGTAACCGTTTTAGAGAAGCAATAAGCCACGCGAGGTCTCAATTTACCTCGATTTTATAATGGCTGAGAGCCACGGCCTTTGACCTCTAGTGGCTTATTGCTTTATTATGAAATACATTTATAACAATCAGTCAGTCAATGCAAGGAATCCCTCTTTTGCCACTAGAACGGTACCTGTTAGCTTTAATCCTTCCACACCCCAAGCCCAATGTTGTTTCCTGAAATAAATGGTAAATTGTGCATTTATATAGAGCTTTTATCCAAAGTGCTTTATAATGAAATCAAGTGCTTGCTTGGGCTTTACCCGTTAACCACTGGTGTCCCTATTCTGAGGCGAACATTCTACAAGGAGATTTTGTGTAGAGGGAAATGCTAGCACACATAGTAGGCCTAAAGAGGCCTGGGGTACCCCATTCAACTAGGTATACATCGTTTAAGTGTTTAAAATGTAGACACACTCTGAGCATGGTGACACTCATGCATGCACCTGCACACACGCACGCACAGATTTTGTGCATTTAAGGATGCTCCCTGTTGACATTTTGGCTGCTGGCTTGGTTTTACAACACATTTCAGGATCAGCCGTTCTTAATCCCGTTAAAGTTTATGGTAAAAGTCACCCTCTGTGAGAGATTGCGACCTCAGATGGAGGAGAGATTTTCTTGGATAATTACGGAACAGGGAACGATATGTTCACTCTCGGGACGGCCTGGACAATATGTACCCACCAAGAATGAAGGCATTATAGAGTCTAATAACGCTGTGGCCTCCCTGTCAGATCTGCCAGATAGCTGAGTGGGTGGGGGCCGTCTGGGAATATAAAAGGTCGCTGGTTCTATATACTCAGCTCGCCCAGTCTACAGTCCATGTCAAATTGCACCTGAGCAAGGAATTGAATACTTACCAGATCCCCCCGTGTGCTCATCAGAGCCATCTAAACAGCCACCTGCTGGGTAAAACTGTAACAGTGTAAAGTAATTCACCCTCCCCTGGAGACCAGAAGATACTATTTTTGTTTATATTTGTATTATTACTTGTATTTTATTTACATTTTGTATTATTGTTATTATTATCTTGATGTTATATTGCTTTGTTGTGTTGGCACATCTCTGCGGAACATGTCCCACTAGCATTTAGCTTTTACCTGTAAGAGTAAGTGACACATAAACCCTTTTGATTCTTGATTATTTTCCGTTTCTAGACTGTTTGGCCTTCAGGTTTGCCATAAAAAAAGGTAATGTTAATTAACTGGATGAAACATCACATCCTGTAAGACTAAATGACCTGGCCTCCTCTATTCACACCCTCCGATATTCAGCCACTGCATGGCTTTCCCACATCATTAGTCGTAATGTTAGTGTATAGACAACGTTACAGTACATGGTGTTCCTACTGGGCTGGCTGCTCACTGAATACAAATGGAATAATTAACTTCCTCTTTTTACACAGAGCAGACAATAATGTCCATGGCTTTCTAACCCTTGGCTTCTGTCTCTGTGTTTGAGTAGACAGATAAGTAGTTTTATTGGCTATATATCAATTCATAGTGTCTGTAGGCTACCGTGTGTTTTGTTTGTGTGCATGTGTGTGTGTGTGCGCACAGTAAAATCCTCAGTGTTGATTTATCCATTTGTAACCAACATGTACCCATTAGTTTAAATGAATCCTGAGGTGATTGTAGTCGTGTGAGTGAAGTGAAGGTGTGCTATACAGTCCATTCACTTCAGTCCTTCAGAGCCAACACTGAATATCGTCTCTGTCAGGCAGAAACCTTGCATCTCCATATTTCAACTTTTACGTTTTAATGCATCACATTGCAATGTACCTGTAGATTCCTATTTTGGAATCTTTGCTATTTATTTATTGTGAAATTTAAGTAGTAATTTGTGTGTGTGTAGTAGTAGTTGTAGTAGTAGTAGTAGTAGTAGAGTGAAAGTGGTTAAGGGTGTCTGTGGATTATTATTTTTTTGGACATACAAGGTTTCCACCCGACAGCGACGGTATGATCAACACTCCACAGCAACTTCCTGCCTTATCTGGACAGGGTTTGTCTGTCTGATCTTTTTTCAAAAAAGTGTACAGAAAGTGTTAAAATTATGTTTTTATGTGGACACGCCTCCAGTTCATTAAGTATACCTGGTTCTCACCTTAGCACCTCCTCCACCACCTTAGCACCACCCACCTGTCCTAGTCCCTCCTCCTCCTGATGCCCACACCTGTTGTGTTATGATAATGAGGGGGAGGGTATCATTTTACTGTGTCATTAAAGTGCTGTTTTTCTATTGGCACGTTTGACCCTCAAGGTTTCAGCCTACATAAAACACCATAAAAACACCACCAGGGGGCTTAATGAAGTTCTATCAACCTCATAGACACATGATAAACAGAAAAAGTGCAAAACCATTATGGCACCACCTCTTTAAACAAAATAAAAACAGACTAATACAATGGGAGTGAGAGAGCAAGAACGGAAGGAGGGGGCTGACATCCCATATGTGTAAAGTGGATTCTTTGTAGCTAACCTGCACATCCATCCACCTCCACTCAACACAGGAAAAACAGTGACTAACAATACAAATGTTAATCAGCGTCATCCTCTTCAAGCAAGCACATACCTAACACACACACACACACACACACACACACACACACACACACACACACACACACACACACACACACACACACACACACACACACACACACACACACACACACACACACACACACACACACACACACACACACTTTCCACATGCACTGTCTTGTATCGCTATTTCGGTTACTCATACTGTAGTACTCACTTGCCATTAATTACATGCATGTGCATGTATTTAGTGGTCACTAATGATGGAAAATTAGCACTGCAACACTTAGTCACACAAGAGATTTACTACAACTCTGTGTGTGTGTGTGTGTGTGTGTGTGTGTGTGTGTGTGTGTGCGTGCGTGTGTGTGTGTGTGTTAATGGAGAGGTGTTCTTGAATGTAGGTGGAGGATGTCCATGCTATTATAAATTGTTATGCATTGAATTTGAAAGGAACATGAAACTGAATATGGAATAGAAATTCTGAATTCCCTTTGATATAAAGGCCTCTCAGGTATACCTTTCTTTTGACATGGATCAGAGTGCTAGCAGATAGATAAATTGCTTTGCTACATTCAAGCGTCCTTAACATTTTCATGTCACAGGGCCAGATGAGGCCTTCACAGGTTAATATCATATTTTCAGTTTTTCTGTTTTCCCAGTGGTGGAAAGTAAGTAATGTAAGCACATTTACTCAAATACTGTACTTAAGTACAATTTTGAGGTTTTTGAGTATTTCCATTTCCCCAATACTTTATACTTCTACTCCACTACATTTCAGAGGCAAATATTGTACTTTTTGAAATTTTATATTGAATTTACTTTAGTACTGTAAGTATATTTTGATGTCAATCATTTTGTACTTTTACTCAAGTAACATTTTGAATACAGATCTTTTACTTGTAACTGTCAGGATCTGTATTATTTCGTAGTGTGTGATCATTTATGCCTTGTGTCAATTATGTTTGTATCAGCAGTCAACGCGGCTGCTATTTGAAATGTGAGTGTCAGGGGTTGGCTGCCCCACACTCACTTTGTGAGTCCTTCACATTGATATTCAAGCTACACAAGTTTACTGTCAATTGTACATAAAACTGACGTATATGTATATGGAAAAACATCACGTGGATGCACCTGGGACGTATCATCAGTGTTGTAGCCTGGGGTCATTTCGGGTCTCGCAACATACTCACTAGGTCCAGTCTATGCTGGCATGATCTGCCATGTTTACAGATATCCTGTAGCTGTGTACAGCTCATCCTACAGTACGAGTCCTTCACGATGTCATTGATATTCCGGCTACACAAGTTTACAGTCAATTGTACATAAAACTAGGATGAGATGTACACAGCTACAGTATATCTGAAACATGGCAGATCATGCCAGCATAGACTCAGAAAATAGACCTCAGGTCTGTGTGCGTGCATGCGTGCATGTGTGTGCATCTGTATTAAGTGGAGTGAGAGCAATGAAAGTAATTACTTTCTCAACCCATAAACACTCATTTAACATTGATTCAGTAGGGATATCCTGATCAGATCACCCAAAACATGTTATTTTCAAATATGGCATGCTCATCCTGCAACTATACATGATTTCAAGAAGGCTATATTAGCTTTGGTGCAAGCGTTGCCGAACATCAGCACTCTAAAGTAAAAGGGACTAAAGACTGACTTACTGTAAGACAGCTCAGACTGAGTTGAATGTGCTAGGGTTTTAAGGCTGTCATGAATTGCCATCTGAAAATATTTTGTGCCAGGGACCCCATACAAGATTTGTGTTGTTAAAATGTTAAAAAAAAGATTCTGTATTTTCAAAAAACTTTTACTACAAAATAGCAGTTCCATAAGCTTACAACCTTGCGTTGTAAGCTTGTAGATCGGCTATTTTCAAATGTATATTACTGTAATCTGATTTTGATGCTACATTAACTAATTTAGCTGGGGACCCCCTGGAACGCCCTCAAGGACCCCTGGGGGTCCCCTGTCACACACACAGGTCTGTTCAGCACCATCCAAGGCAGCTCAATCTTATGCTCACAGAGAGAGATCTCAGAGATCTATTGCATTGTGGGAGCGCAATAGAGCTCTATAGCATCGCATGTTTTCCTTCTTCAAAACTGTGGTATTTCTTTCTCCTTTCACTTTAGATATTGAATACTATCACTGTTGTTGATATTGATGTAATATTTATACTACTGCTCATTTATTATTTAGAATCTAAGATCTCTTTTGGCTTTTGTTACCAGCTTGGTCAAAGGAATGCTCCAGTTCATAGAATAGTAGCCTCGGAAACCCAAATAGAATAGTGAATAGCATATAACTAATTCATAATGGCATTTCTTTGTTTCTCTTTGCGTCCTCCCTTGAAGCCTGCATTACAGTAGTAGTACAAGGTGTACAGATGTACAAGGGTATGCTAGAAACCGTTCTTATGGGTCACTTCTCAACTGAACCCAAGAAGATAGGCTAGACTAGCCTACTGGAGCACACAACTCACTTTGTGGACAGGCTGAAGAGCAAGAAAGAGATTCCTTCAACTACTGTATGTCTTTATATGGGTAACCAGATAATGGGTGCTTGAGATAATTGGGCACTTTTTAAATAAACGGGGGACTAAGCCTTAATAGGCTATATCTTGATACATGTATTCTCTATCATGAATCATTCACATCTATCTAAGAAGACTTAACCCATTCCTCACCACCATAAGAACATGGCTGATTATCCGAATGCTGCTGGGGGGGTGGACATTAGCCAAAAATAGCAGATCTACAGTACAAGCTCACAATGTGTTGCAACACTTGAGAGATTTGGGGTGTAGACAGAAAAAAGCTGTCCAAGTACAGGACCAACTCCAGTTTACTCAGTCTAGAGCAGGGGTTTTCAACTGATTGTGAACCAGGGACCATCACCCTATAACTAAGAACCAACCTGAGGACCACTGTTGTGTTGGGTGGGGATATGAGCGTGGTGTAAATGTGTGTAAATAATGACTGTTAAGGGCATGATTTAATTTGCTGCACGATACTACACGCAACAAATTAAATCAAGCCATTAACAGTCATTATTTAACTGAGTTTATGCTAGTGGTCCAGAGCTAAAAAAAGATTGAGAACCACTGATCCGTTCCTTTCCCATGTTACCCTTATTCTGTTCTCTTAACCTTTTATATTAAACTCCTGTTAACTGATTCTTTGCAACTTATGTATGAGCGAGCAGACACATGCAATTGATTATAGGCACATTTCCTAATAATGGTGACTCAACCAGGCAATCCGGTATACACTCTCCCTTGAGATTCTCCCCCTTTTCTGTGGAAGTTCTTGACGTCCGACTTCCCAGTAACTGACAACATTGATGCATCATCATACGTCATCAGGTCATTTAGTGCACATTTAGTTTCCCAACTAGTGGTCGATAAAAATAAAAACTAGAAAATGTGCTCCTCGGAGCACAAGTCTCCGCCAGCAGACCTGTGCTATTTTAATAGTATAGTAATACTATTTTAATGGTAGAACGGGTCGTCTTGGTAGAATGCGCGTGGTTTTTGGTGTTCTGCAGGGGCGACTGAATATGTAGTGTCTGCATCTAAAAAAAAATCTTCTTGAAGCAATATGTCATATGGGAGTCCTCGTAATTGACTGGTTTGTTCAAATGCTTGTCTGTCTTCTTCATCTTCATTGTCTTGAACAGTTTCAGCAGTTGATTGGTGTGTTTGATCTGTCAGTTTTCTCTAGTGCTACATAATGTATTTGATCAAGGTGGCCAATTGTTATAGTATTAAGACTCACGCACGGACGGGTGATTTGGACTAGAAGATACTGTTCCAATCAAGACTGATTGATCCTGTCTTACCTCGCTTCAAAAATGTAAACGGCTTTTTGAAGTGACACACCTATTTATAGGATTGTATTTCGTCATGCGTCCCTCTAGCCAATCAGAGACATTGATGTCAACATATTGTCCAGATTTGGACTAGAAGATACTGTTCCAATCAAGACTGATTGATCCTGTCTTACCTCGCTTCAAAAACGTAAACGGCTTTTTGAAGTGACACACCTTTTTATTATAGGATTGTATTTCGTCATGCGTCCCTCTAGCCAATCAGAGACATTGATGTCAACATATTGACACGTATTAAGAGTTCGGCTTTGTTGTGGGATCATTTCAACTCTAGTCCTCTTCTACGTTACAATTGTAGATGAGTATGCTTTCTTAGCTTTGGCCTTCTGCGCCTTTGCTTGACCAATGTTAGGTTTTCTCAGAGGGAAACACACACGCACAGACGGGTGACTTGGACTTACTGAAGGTACTGTTCCAATCAAGTCTGATTGATCCTGTTTTACCTCACTTCAAAAAGTAGGGGCTTTTTGAAGTGACACACCTATTTATAGAATTTTATTTCGTCACGCGTCCCTCTAGCCAATCAGAGGCATTGGTGTCAACAAATTGACACGTGTCACGTGGAGCTTGCCCAATGTTAGCTTGGCTAACAATGTTTGCTCACACAAAGCGAAAACATATTCTCCACCTTCGGAGGAGACAATAAATACAAATCTTCACTTTCCCACATTACTAAATGCATGGTCAGGGACCATATTATACAATACCTTCACGGTAGATGGTTTAAGTGGTTAAATCCGATTTTAGGCTGCATACAGAAGATCAGAGCAGAATCTGAAGCATACTTCCTCTGTGTCAGAGATGGGCTGTGGATAGCTTGAAAATCAGCCTGCCAATGACATCATCAGCAGAGATTGCAAGCTAGATTTCAAACATTTTTATCTCTTTAATGATGCCATTGATAACAGTGCCTACTACTTCAATGAGTGTGCTTTGCTTGGAATCCCAGCCAATGATGTCATTGGTAGGTACCGTACCGTTCATCACTGAACTATCCACAGGCGGCCCACACAAAGCGAGAAGACAGGTATACTACCATCTAATAGTGAGCATTAGTGACGACCGATGTTAAGGAGATACGGTTGAGAAAAGGTCAAGTGTTCCTTTACTAATAGTCTATAGTGTATAACCAGCTTCCCTTTAATGTCAACAATCGTTTATCTTTTGAGTCTGTCAGTCTTTGCACCTGTCAAATATTCCCTTTTTCTTTATTTCTTTACAATACAATACTGTCCCATTTCTCCCTGGGCTTTTATCAGTCCCATTTGGCTTGAATTATCATTAGACCGCAGCTAATTGGACAGAAGCAAGGCTATTATTGCTGCTAATGCTTCCAGAGTTTAACTGGCATCACACAGGACAGATGGTGATTGTTGGTAGGCTCAACAGCTCATAACGAGGAAGGCAAGTCCTACCATAGCACATTTATTTTCATTATTGAAAATGACTTGGAGAGGGGTTTTTCTTGAGCAATTTAAGTCTGGGACATCAGAAAAAGAACATCTTCCAGCTCCTTTGATCTGATCTGATCTGATCTGATCTCTCTGACATATATTAGTCCACTGATGCTCACTGTTCTTAAACAGGAATTTGTATAGGTTGGTTTTCCTACATAGGGTCACAATTGACGTAGGCCTATAAGTATATCTTATTAACTTAAATTGAGCAAAATGTTTAAATAAACAAATAAATAAATATGTAACGTGATAGTAATGAAGCAGTTACTAATCTAATTCAGGTACTATGTAAAAGAAATCAGTGAAAATGGTTACTGATGAACTGAGCAATAGAGGGTAGGATGCAAGTAGTGTTGCTTCCATCTGCTGGTGAACAGCAAGTACTGCATCCAAATGTATCCAATAAAGCGCAATAAGATCTATACTGAAGATAGATTTTAACTCTTGGTAGCACAGTAGCAGAGAACAGATTTGTACATATTAATTCTGTCCTATACATAGTTTTAGATTGTTTTCTTTTGAAAAATGTGGACAGTACTTTTGCAGCAACAAAACATTAATTCCTCCATTTCTTTCTTTCTTGCTTTCTTGCTTTCTTGCTTTCTTTCTTGCTATCTTTCAAACAAGCTTCCAGCTGTAACAACCACAACAACAACAACCATGACTCATATTTTATAGTTTATTTAATTGATTATTTGACTATGATCTACAGCACAACACCATGATCCAGCACAGGCTGTCCAAACCTCTACTCTTCAAAATAGGGTCCACACATGGAGAAAACAATATTTGCTTAAATGTAACATGAGTTGTTTTAACCAGTGTAGAGTACAATGTAAATGGGCTTAACACAGAGGGGTCAGATACTGTAGGTTGTCAATTACAGAAAGGTTCCCACTCACTTTCAAATACCCTATGTGCTTTTCTAAAATCTCTGGTTCTGATTGGTCAATGCAGCGAAGCTCCTGCTTACACGAACATGTCGTGATGCATCGCGTGGTGCGCTTGTAGCCTTGTAGCCTATGCTATTCATTGTATGATGAAGTATACATTGTAGGGCTTAAGTGGTTAATTGGTGAGAGACACTCCAGGCTGTTTACTGCTCTCTCTTGGTCTGCTCAGACAGAGATCTCACAGCAGTGAAGAACGTGTCAGGTTTCTCAGTCTCCTCCAGTTGAGCCTTGTTGCAGATGAATGAAGGATGGAAGTCCATGGGGTTGGTGTTGCCCACCACCCAGTTGAAAGTACTGAAATGACAACAAGAGTTTTGGGGGGATTAAATATGATGACATACGCTTTTTTGTGCTTTCATAATCATAATAATAATCCTTTCTTTATATATTTTTTTACTTGTATATTAAATTTTGGTAATTCATTACTTTTATCAGCTTTGTTTACTCTATTTTTATCAGTTCATTTGGCTCTGGCTTTTCTCTTGTACAGTAACTTGTAAACAACATGCTATACAAATTACAAAATATAATTGTAGTCACCAAGGAAAGACCCATTTATACTTTGCATTCAGATGTGTTCTGTATTTGGAAATCTTATCTGGATAAGAGAAAATGCATGTTAATACAAGGTGGGATCTTAATGTAGGGCAATTTGTCTTGGCTACATTTACTGACCATACTGACATGGCACCAGGACAAGATCTCACATGCAGTGTAAAGGAGCATTCAATGGAAAGTAAACAATATACCCTTTCTTCAAACAACTGTTGACTCTGATCATCCTTGCAACATTGCAAAGATCATACATATCATGTCCAATAATATTTCTGCTTTTACACTGATAGAACTGTACGTGTGGCCTAAGGTTCACTAACCTGACAGTGTTCCAACCAGACTCTGGAGTGAAGCTCTGGAGGACAGTGGGTATGCAGCCAATCTCGGTGTAGACAGCCATGTACCATCCTGGAGACCCGACACATGGGCCAAATGAGACCATTTAACGAGAGTCAGAGTGATTGAAGCACATCAGAAATATTCAAGGCCCAGCTAGTTATCTGCAGTGCTGAGAGACTGTGATATTTTGTATCATTCATTATTCTCCCATTTTGACCATGCACCTTATATATATTTGATACTGTGTCTTGTTATGCGACTTACTGTAGTTTCCTTTGTTTCTTTCAATATTCTTATATGGCTACTTTCAAAACTACAAAACATTGGGAGCTTATTAAAAAGAAATAATTTCACCCACAAATGTTACACCTGTAATTTTGTGATGTGATAAGAAACTTAAACACTTGAAGTTATCATTTGTACACACAAAAGACCATAACACACCAATTAAGAACGTATGTATCACTAAAGTATTTAGAAAAAAGCCCAGGCAGCAGTTCAATGTTTAATCTAACTATGTTTGAATACTCAATACTTCGGATTGGTCAATCATGGAATTATGCAGTTGATGGCAGACCCTGTTCTGAATATGGTGTTGTGCCTCTGTTGTGTCCAATATGTTGCATCAAGTTATTGATTTGTAGCCATCATGTAATAAGTGTGATCATTGGAAAATAAACCCCAACAGGGTGACACAGTATACCAACATGAAATGATCGCCTCACTGTAAATGATCCCTTACCTAGAAAACATTAACCCAAAGACCTGGAACGCATCTGTGTCACTTTAGATTTATTTGGCTATTCAAAAATAGCAGATATACAAGCTCATAGCGCGGCACCGAGTGCCGCGCTATGAGCTTGTAGATCTGCTATTTTAGAAAAACCTTGAAAAAAAATGTTTTTGATTTTTTTTTCAAAAAACATTTTTAAGAATCGCCTCAGGTCTCAATGGGTTAAAGAACTCACATAGGCACATATTCATGTGTAAGATTAACTCTGATTGTAAAAACAGACCCATACATAAGGATACATTATTTTACTCTCAGAATTACACTATAATAACACATTATAGTGTAGTATGCTGTAGGTACAGTGCATGCATAATATTATATGAAATGTTGTATTTCCTCTTACCAGAAGGGGGCAGGGGTTTATACCAGGTGTTGATCAGCACGCCCATTCCCCAGCTAGAGGAGGAGCCCAAGACCGCCTGACCCATCAGTTGAGCATCTTCAGGCACCTGCATGGGGTTGAAGGTGGCATCCAGCTGCTTCTTCTTGCAGGAGAATTTAGTCCAGTCAATCTCATAGTAGACGTTCTATTATGAGATTATGAGAGAGAGAGAGAGAGAGAGAGAGAGAGAGAGAGAGAGAGAGAGAGAGAGAGACACACAGAGAGACAGAGAGACAGAGAGACAGAGACAGAGACAGAGACAGAGACAGAGACAGAGACAGAGACAGAGAGACAGACAGACAGACAGACAGACAGACAGACAGACAGACAAAATAATATATGTAAAACCTTGTGAAGGGTGATTTCCTGTTGCTTTTAGTGTTAATTACTTAGTTTATACCAACTGCAGCCTTGGCCTATATTTTAGATAGAATTTTGACATTATTAAGTTAAAGTAGACCTAAATTTCATAGGTCAAAAAGTTATTTGAAAATAAATGTTGGCATACCGTTTCAACATAATTGGATATCAGGTGATTTCTTGGGCTTTGCTGCGTATTGTCCATTGCAGCAAAACCTACCCATCTTACATCACAATGGTTCTTGCTGAAACTGAAGTGAAATTACACTACTAGCCATCTTGCATCAGTATGTCTGAAAGTGAAGTGAAAGTGAAGTACCTGATTGAAGAGCATCAGCTGGTCCACTGCAAAGGTCTCGTTGCCAGCCTTTCCCATGCTTCTGACACGAATCCTCTGACCGAAAGCGTCATAACTTATCATTCCTGTGCCCATAACTCCATTGCTAAGTGACTATGACGGGGTAAAGAGAGAGAGAGAGAGGTGGTCGGTTAACCATTTAAACCCTCTATACTTAGTAAACTAATATTGAGTTGACAGGGGTATAGGCTCTTCGCTGAAAATAGACGATCTACAAGTTCACAACAGTCACGTTAATATGAGCTTGCAGATTGGCTTTTCTTTGGGTGAATGTTCACTCCAAAATAGCGATGCTAGGGTCGAGTGGTTAAAGAATCTCAATATGAAGTATATTTTGAGTCTACTGTATACAATTGACCATATTCTCATGGTGGCCATTCTGTTTTTATGTCATATGAAGTAAGATCCAAATGTCCACCACCTGAATATGTTCGATAGGATCATACGCACCACACTAAAGGCTCCATTCATTAATGGCGGCACCACTGTGGACACAAGAGAGGACAGAGTCATATTTTTAAACTATAAAAAAAAAGAGCTACGCTTGTAGATCTGCTATTTTCACTACGTATTTACACTGTCGTATGACAAAGTATAAAATAGTGCATTAATGTAGCCTATGCAAAAACATAAACTGATGACATTTGGAGATGACTGCGTGACATGTAAAATAGCTTGACACCAGTGCCAGGCTGACGCAGGCCAGGAGACTTAGGAGGTTCATGATGAACGAGGTAGAGGATCTGAGAGCGCTCTGGCTTCAAGGTTACACACACCTCCTTATATACCTGCTCACTTTCATATCTTTTGTCGTGCAGGTGGCCTCACTCACACGGTAGTCTTGACCCTTGACCCGCACCCAGTGAGTGACCAAAAATACCTCATTGATTACATGTTGTGGAAAAGTTGAATGGCTTTCTAGATAAGGTTATGCAACGGATTGTTTATTTTCCTACACCAAACTCATTAGGCCTACTGAACCTAGTGTCAGTGCTGCAATATGACCAAAAATACCTCATTGATTACATGTTGTGGAAAAGTTGAATGGCTTTCTTGATAAGGTTATGCAACAGATTGTTTATTTTCCAACACCAAACACATTAGGCCAACTGAACCTAGTGTCAGTGCTGTGCAGCCTACAGTTTAGAACCACTTATAGAATAAGAATGAAAGAATATACAGCATACTTTATAAAAAACAGATATAACGCATGCAAAGTTATCCGAAGTAACATTGAAAACCTTTCAACAAAACATTTACTTTAATACTTTTTTTTTTAACAGTGTCATTTTTATTTAATAATGCACAATACAATGTCTCGTGTCTCCAGGAATGCACATCGCTGTCTGCGTCGAGATTGGCTGCATCCCTACCACCATCATGAGCTTCACTCCAAAGTCTGGCAGGAAGACTGTCAGGTTGGTGAACCCTGTGCATGCTAATTTAAGAAGGCCTATGTTGCTACAAAAAAGGGCCTTTTTATATCACCCCTTAAGCCAAACTTTGAGCTTTTCCAATGTCAGTGAAATATAATGGTCTATAATGACTGAATTGAATGAATCGAACCGGGAGCTCACTGTCAGGCATTAGAACCCATGTGGTGGTGCGCCACAATTTACTTCTATTATGCTATGTTTATTGACCATAATCAGTAGCCTACACTGCATGGCACCAGGACAACATCACACATGTAGCTTAAAGGAGCACTCTATGGAAAGTAAGCTATACTGGTATACCCTATATCAGGGGTCTTTCATTGTTTTTAAGGCCAAGGACCCTAGCTGTGAGAGAGAAAAAGCAAGAACCCCCACTACATATTGTATAATACTGTGTTACATATTAAATGTTTTTTATTTCTACATTGATACTTTTACTTAAGTAAACAAATGTGAGTACTTTTTCCACCACACCGCAGAACCTCAAACCTCTAAGTCAGTGGTTCTCAAAGTGGGGTCCGGTGACCCTCACAGGTCCTTGAGTTCCAGGGGGTCCCCAGCTAAATGATAGAGTTAGGAACCAAATGGACCCTTATGGGTCTGTAACTCAGAGTGTACAAATGGAACCAAATTTGGTTCCATTTGTACACGCTCAGAGTTAAATTAACATTGATTTTACAATATAAATTGGGGTCCCAGAGATAGAAATGCCATTAAATGGGGGTCCGTAGCCTAATGCATGTCAAACTATGGGGGTCCTTGAAATAAAAAATGGTTGAAACTCACTGCTAGAGCAGTAAAAATCTTGTGGGGGGCATTGGCAAATATTTTCAAATGGGGGTCCGCAGTGTCAAGTTGGGGGTCCTTGACATGAAAAAGTTTGAGAACCACTGCTCTAAGTTGACAAGATGATGTGCACCCTCTGTGGTTTGATGGTGAACTGCGCCATCTCGTGGCAAAATAAAGCAACTCCAGTGCCATACAATGATTTCATCTAGTAATATTAGGCTATTCTGCTGTATACACGAACTTTCACCTCTGACTTTGAAATAGACACATTTGCAACATATTTATCATTGCACACACTTTACTTCAACATAAAACCAAGTGCTGTCTGTCTATCTAAGGTGAACATGCTGGTATAGCTAGTATCCACTGTGGATTGACTGTTCGTATATTTACAAACATTACTGGGGATATATTGTTTATTTAAGTCTACTAGCCTCGCTCTGTTTCACTTCCACTTTGACTAGGAATACCTGTTAATACTGTTTAATATACTGTCAGTGTACTGAGAGTACTTTTATATTCATACCTGCTGAGAGCTCACTATATGCAAATGAAATCCCAGGCAATAAGTACAGAAAATGGCCGATCTACAAGCTCACAACGCATCACAATGCAACACATTGTGTGTGCTTGTAGATCGGCTATTTTCAAATATACAAAGTATTCAAATAATATCTAACACAGCAGAAACCTATTTATTGTATTAAACAATAGTGAAAAGATTTGTATTCAGTCGTCAATCTCAGACCCTAAGGTTTGGATAGATGCTACTTCAGACCTTCAACACCATTAAAAACAAGTCATACCATTTAAACCCTTGGTCAACAGAAACTAAAAGGCTGAATATACAATAACAAACAGTTAATCACACAAAAATATAGTTTTAATAAATGAATGCTTGAATGAATGATTATTTACATGAATATTTACATAATTTAAATAAGATATTTACATCATGAGACCACATAACGAAGTGCATGTATTGGATGGCCAACTGGTAAGTTGTCCAGCAGAGGAGCAGCCAGAGTCTTCACAGCAGGTGACTGCAGCTCAGGGAGGAGGGACATTTTCATCAGCTTGCTCCCTGAGTATTTTCTCTTGACCACCTAGTGGAGAGGGAACATTAGCATTAGTGTGGACTGGTCCTCTTCTTTTCTCTCTCTACACTACATCTCTTGGTGCTGTTATCCACTCCCATGACTTTTCCTACCACTGCCATGCCGATGACACCCAGCTAATCCTGTCATTCCCCCCCCTCTGACACACAAGTGGAGGCACGCATTTCTGCCTGTCTGGCTGACATCTCGGAGTGGATGTCGACGCACCACCTGAAGCTAGACCTGGGGTCTATTCCACGAAACCTGGATTAGGGATAAACCGGGTTTAAACCGGGTTTAATCGGCTATCCTGGCTTAAATTATCCAGGAATTGGTTTCACGAAAGCTGAGTTAGCTCGGCAGATTAACTTAGCCAGTAAACCTGGATATGTTTATCCATGATCCTGTTTCACAAAAGAAAATTGAAGCAATCCTG
This sequence comes from Gymnoscopelus braueri, assembly GCF_963280865.1. Classification (NCBI taxonomy): domain Eukaryota; kingdom Metazoa; phylum Chordata; class Actinopteri; order Myctophiformes; family Myctophidae; genus Gymnoscopelus; species Gymnoscopelus braueri. The sequence continues at coordinate 20,434,529 of NC_137604.1, forward strand.
CCTTAGTTACCATGGCAATTTAGCTGTGAAGTTAGCCTGGTCCGGACCAGGCTAACAGCCAAGCTTTATTAATCCAGTGCCTTGTTCTTCAAGTTTTGTGAAATAGCTGTTAGTCCAATGACTCCAATCATAAACCAATGAGTTTTTCCACACTTATTCAATTCTTATGCGAAAATCGAAGATCTACAAGCCCGAAATGTTTTTGTCTTATGGCGGCCGGGGGTCCCCGGCCCCCCATGGACCCCCGCCCCCGTGGACCCCCGGCCCCCTGTGTACCTCCGGACCCCCGTGGACCCCCGTGGACCGGGGACCCCCGGCCGCCAAAAGGCAAGCTTTTCACTTGTAGATCTTCGATTTTAGAAATTAGAAATTAGAAAATTATATAAGTGTGTAATTATAATTCCAACATTCACGTAAACTCCTTATGTTTAAGCCTAACTGAATTATATATTTATGGATTTGTATATAAATTAATTGCATATTTTTGGACAACTTGTGCATTTAATTTGTCTGCAATACTTTGCCACGCTTTCTCCCTGGATCTATATTTATTGCGGCTGTGTTTCCTCTCTTGCTTATTATACATTTTACTTCCTTGTATGATCTCATGAGCTGCTGCAGAGCTGCTGTTCAGCCACAGAGAAGAACACCGCTCTGGTTTTGGGCTCCATGATTGGTCAAGTTCAAGGATTCTGCTATCGACTTTCATGGTCTTTTATAGGAATATGTGAACTCACATTCAGCCTGGTTTAACGATCCTGGCTCGACAAACCTCTCCTTCTCAGCCCGGCTTGGCGTTCGTGGAACTGAATAAACCAGGCTGAACAGCGCAGGCTTGTCAAACCTGGATTTGCCTTTCAAACCAGGATAATTTAATTCCGCTTTCGTGGAATAGACCCCTGGACAAGACGAGCTGATGTTGGAGTTGCATTGGTGTGGACTGTCCTTTACTCCAACTTCCAAATGCCTTCGTTTGCCATCTTACCTGGAACTCGGTTTTCCCCTTGTTGACGACAACTACATTCTTCGCAATGTGCTGCATGATTAGCAGTAGTTGAGCCTAGTCATATGTGGTGTAGTACTAAGAGTCTGTAACACATGAACCAAAAACAACTTGAACCAAAAGACAAAGTGTCCAGCTAGCCATCTGTACTAATATAAGCCGACATATCCATGTATCCATTATAGGACCACAATGGAAACAAGTCCGCAGGACTTTTTTGTGTTATCCTTTTAGCCTAAATGTACCTGTACTGTACCTCGTGCCGTTTACATTTCTGACAAATAAAGTATTCATTCAATCAACCAATGTCCCCCCATTGATTCTAGTCAACTCACCCATGGCAGGCCATCCAGCAGCTGGGAGAGGCACAGGGATGCAACAGCGATCTTACTTAGAGGGCCGGTAGTGAACCATGTCGTAGTCAAGGAGTGTCAGCTCCATCAGATAGTTGGCCAGCGTGTGTATCTTCATAGTAGACTAGAACAAACAAACAACACCATCGAAAATCCTGCTTGCAAATACAATTCCAAAACCTCTGCTACATCTTTAACCATTTTAACCATTTGACCAGTCACAACCTGTGTTCACTTTCATTCACAGCCAAATCTAATAATTGTCCTCTTCAGATTTGAAATTAGATTTGTCTGAACAGTAGGTTTTTGCTAATCAGATATGAACCACATTCCTAGGTGGGTTGAAATGTGATTAAAATCTGATAACTAAGTGTGTCTCTGTCTGGACAATCTGACACTGAAGCCTGATTTATACATTTTCCCACGACCGCAACACTCGCCAGACATAGCCAATCTACAAGCAGGTTTTTTTCTTTTAAAATTTATTATTCAAAAAAGACTTGGTCAGTTAAATTAAGTCCCCTCACATCTATATACAAATGACATCCTGCACATAATTCTACATTCATTCAAACTCCTAACTGACTGGGGAGGGAGTCTGAGAGATAGGTGGGGAGTCTAATGATCACTGCAATTACATCCCGATGTGAAATATTTCTAAAGAAGAAAAAAAGTAAGGTTGTTATGTATAGCCTATGGACAATCAAAATCAGTCGGTAATATTTAATTTCGATGTGGTGTCATAATTAAACTTAATGTTGATATGGCACACTGACTTACTATCAAGAAAATGAAAACTTAGCACTTCATGTCAAAAAGGTTGCCGACCCCTGACGTAGGGCATTCATTTATATAAAAACATAAAAAGTTGAAATATGGAGATGGAAGGTTTCTACCCGACAGCGATGATATGCAATACTACAGTTCAGACTAGCAAAAACGTACTTGGTGCTCTCCACAACTTCCTATCCCCCATCAGGAGCTCTGCAGTGTTGTTAGCTCTGTGCAGTGTCAACATAGGTGGTGCGCCTCTCTCCCCTCCTAGCTGTGCCTTGTGTCAGTTTCTTGGCCATCAGTTTCAGGTCGCCCTGCCACAGTGCCCAGCCTCATCCTTCGCTCCACGACCTTGTCCGTGACTCTCGGGAGGCCTCTGTAGAGGTCCACATTTCTGATGTGGTCCACCCATGGTACATCAGGGCTCATCTGTAGCATTCTTGTGACATGTGTAGATGCCATCCAGGGCCTTGGCCTGTTGTACTGAGAGTGTACAACCTGTAGTGGGGTTTCCTAAACTTTTATTTTGAAGGGGTTACCTGCCCAAACGTCAGGTCTCAGAGTAGCACATGCTTGTCTCAAAGATTAAGCCATGCATGTCTAAGTACAAACGGCTTGTACGGTGAAACTGCGAAGTTTCATTAAATCAGTTATGGTTCCTTTGATCGCTCCTCAGTTACTTGGATGCGGTAAACTAATTGTAACAAATAACGAGTTTGCTTGTTGTTCAGTTCTCCTGGTGTTGGCACTGATTGGAATGTAATCAAGTGCACCTGTGGTGCTGAAGCACAGTATAAAACTGCCTTGGTGGAGGGGGAGAAAAGACGACATCACTATGAGACCAGCGTAAGGAAAATGTTTGTTTGATACGGGGCACAGACAGTCAAGTACAAAGGACAGTTAAGGAAAGGATGGACAAATGGTCCAAGGTCTTCCTGGAGATCTTTCCCAGGATGACCCCAGGCATGATTCAGGCAGTTTATGCAGGGCCAACTTCTTGGCAAGTCCAGAAATCTGTTTCAGCGTGTGCGATTTCCAAATTGTTTTGGTCAAACACTGGCCAAAATAATCCAGGTAATGCTACTTGATATTGTGATGTAATGAAAACTTTTATTTTATTTTTTCAATTATCATTGGCTCCTAAAGCCAACATATTGATGTCCCCTTCAGTTATGTACTGCAATTTCAGTTAAGTTCTGCTGTTAAATCCTGTCATTTTCCTCTCCTCCCTGCAGCCTGCATTACCTCCAGACCTGGCCAGTGTGGCATGGCCAATGGTTACATACTGGAAGGCAAGGAGCTGGAGTTCTACCAGAAAAAAATCAGTGCCTCCGGCTCTGAGGCGTCTGCATCTCGATAGACGATGATGGTGATTGACGTGCCACTGGACATAAGAGACGAGAAAGGGAGAAAAATAAGTTTGCAAGGTCCAAAGTCTTTGGCTACTAAAGCCAACATCTTGATGTCCCCTTCAGTTATGTGCTGCAATTTCAGTTAAGTTCTGCTGTTAAATCCTGTCATTTTCCTCTCCTCCCTGCAGCCTGCATTACCTCCAGACCTGGCCAGTGTGGCAAGGCCAATGGTTACATACTGGAAGGCAAGGAGCTGGAGTTCTACGAGGAAAAAATCAGTGCCTCCGGCTCTGATCTCGATAGACGATGATGGTGATAGACGTGCCACTGGACATAGAGACGAAAAAGGGAGAAAAATAAGTTTGCAAGGTCCAAGGTCTTCCTGGAGATCTTTCGCAGGATGACCCCAGGCATGATCAGGCAGTTTATGCAGGGCCAAATTCTTGGTGGGTCCAGAAATCTGTAAGTCCAAATTTCAGTTAAGTTCTGCCGTTAAATCCTGTCATTTTCCTCTCCTCCCTGCAGCCTGCATTACCTCCAGACCTGGCCAGTGTGGCATGGCCAATGGTTACATACTGGAAGGCAAGGAGCTGGAGTGCTACGAGAATGTGATGATGGTGTCCGCGATGCCAGCATCTAGCAACGTGTCAGTCTGTCAGAAAGGCGGACCTGTGCAGCAGATCAGGATGCAGCTTTCTGTTTTGCACAAACTGCCTGTGAACTTCACCTGTGCTTCCAGGAAGCGCTCAGACTCAGAGCAAGAAGAGTGTCAGGAGGCTTTAAAAGACAGACAGTGGCTTATACGAGCTGTGTGGTCGCAGGCAGCAAAAAAACACTGTTCATGGCTGTGGTCAAGCTACTGTATGCTTGCCAGTTGCCAGAGCTATTAAAACAACACACACACTGCAAATATTTTTGTTACTGTTGGTGCCACATTTTGTAGTAAGAATTTTGCACTTTAAATTTTTTTTTATATGCATGTTAAACATGGATAAGAAGATTAAGCACACCCGGCTTAACTGTGGAGCTACAGTAGCAGGCTGCATCTGACTCTGGTAAGGGGAAAGCGAGGAGGAGTGTACATTTTATACCTGAATAATGGTTGGTGTTTTTCTCCTACAGAGCAGTATTGCCCCACATATGATGATCCTAATGATTGTTTTTCATGTGTTGCAGTCTCCTACAGAGCAGCATTACACCACTTATGATGAGGCTCACCTGAAGCCGATAATGCAGCACATCGCAAAGAATGTCGTTGTCAACGAGGGGAAAACAAAGTTCCAGGTGAGTTGGCAAACTAAGGCATTTGGAAGTTGATGGAGTAAGACGTGGATGTTTGAATAGATTAATGCTAAGATTCCCTCTCCACTAGGGTTTGGGTTAGTATAACCTGGCTTCATTGCTTACTGTAAATTGCTCTGGATAAAGAGCGTCTGCTAAATGCCTTAATTGTAAATATAAATGTACAGTATAGTCTAATGGAGTAAGATAGGGATGTTTGCATAGATGAATACTAATATAAATGTTCCCTCTCCACTAGGGTTAGGGTTAGTATAATGTAGCATAATGGAGTGAGAGATAGGGATGCCTAAATAGATTAATCCTAATGCTAGTTTTCCCTCTCCACTAGGCCGTCAAGATGAAGTACTCGGGGAGCAAGCTGAATGTCACTGGCCTTTCTGAGCGGCAGTCATACAGTGAAGAGCCTGGCTGGCTGCTCCCCTGCTTAACCCCTGAGGTTGAAATCAGGCATGGAGACTTGTTGCCTTTCAGCGATATTCACCCTTTTCTTTCCGTTTTGTGTTCTATCAAGTATGTGTATGTAAATAGCAAAGGTCTCATATATATGTGAATATCTGTCTGTCTCATATGTCATCATGATTTGTGTGCGTGGGGATCTCATTTTAAACAAGCTTAGTGCTTTATGAGCCTTCCAGTTTAGTAGACCTTGTGAATTTGTACTCCCATGTAGGCTACTGTTGTTCTCTTACTAAATAAAGTACATCAATCAATATCCATGTAAATATATAAAACATGTAAATATCTATAAATTATGTAAATATCCATTCATAAAATAAAATGATCAGTTTGAACCATGAGAAGTGTTGGTCTGACTCTTAATTGGAGGTCTAATATGACAGGCTCACCTGAAGCCAATGCAGCACATTGCTAAGAATGTGGTTCTCCTCAACGAGGGGGAAACAAAGTGCCAGGCAGTGGTGGAAAGTAACTAAGTACATTTACTCAAGTACTGTACTTAAGTACAATTTTGAGGTATTTGTACTTTACTTGAGCATTTCCAATTGTCTATACTTTTACTTCTACTCCACTACATCATCAGGCAAATATTGTACTTTTACTCCACTATTATTTGAAAACATAAGTTACTAGTGACTTTGCAGATATAAATTATATTATAAAAACATAAATTAACTAGCCTGACACTCAGCCTGAATTTTCATTTCACTCCTAACCCCGAATGCGAGGCAAACGATTCAGGGGGTGGAGCCACGCTATTAACCACTTTAGCCCCATTTTATACCTATTTGAAAATAGCGATCTACAAGCTCAGTGAGCTTGTATAGATCTGTTATTTTCAAACATTTTTGTACTTTTACTTTTGGTACTTTAAGCACATTTTGATACCAATACTTTTGTACTTTTACTACTAAAGTACATTTTGAATTGGAGACTTTGACTTGTAACACAGTAGCCTACTTCTAGATTGCAGTATTGATACTTTTACTTAAAGTTGTACAATGCAAAATCACAAATAACGATTTTTAGCAACCTCTGCTGGTCACTACCGTCACTGCATACAATTTCCCTAGTCCTCGATTACCCAGAATTCCATTCGTTTTCACCGGAAGCCGGAAGCGTTTCAAAAAGCGATCTTTTAATTGTTTTATACTATCTACGGATCGTTTCTCTTAGCCAGTGGAGCATTAGTTACCATGAGCTGTGCTTTCTTTTTCTGTTCTTTTTCGATCTCCCAATCCTACATTATCTTAAAATCAGCGTGAGGTTCCTTTTTGTTAATAGCGCGGTAGTTCCTGGCCAAACAGGAAACCGTTGCGGTAGTTCCTGAGGACGTCGGCCACGACGTCATGACGTTGGCCAGGAACGTCATTTTCCCGGGAAAGTCCCCCCCGTACACGTTCAATAGAAAATATATAAATAAAAGGCTTCCGGGGGTGAAATTCACGGAGTGGGTGTTGTGAAACTTTTGCCACTCGCAAAAGATATACAATTTAACTTTAGTTTTGTTGAAAACGTTACCTAGTATTACTTTAAGTAAAACATTTGAACACTTTATCATTTAACATTATTATCCTATGTGAAAGTGACAGACTGAAGCGATTCCAGTTTGAAAATATATAGCCTACTAATCAATCCTCTCGAGTTGGCGTGGTTTTATATCTCTCCGCTGGCAGAGGTTAATTTTTAAAAACTCTCTCCAAACTCGCTCTTTAACCGCTGCCCACGGAATTCTGACACCATGTGTCCTGATGTGGGTCAATAATATTGCAATTTGCAGTCCATTTGAGTCCAAAAAAAATGGTGTTGGATTGCAGACTTGCAGAGAAAAGAAATCCAAGGCACTCCGTCTTTGATGAAACAATTATGGAGGGTTTGTTTTGAGCAATAGGACAACAATCTGACCTATAAGGCAACAATCTGACCTATAAAGGTCTTCATCAGGGTCTCTGCAGTCGCTTTGTGTAGATCTACAGTACAGTCCACGTTTTGTCATCTCTCCAGCTGTAGCCTGTTCAAGCTCGTTAAGGCTCGTCCGGAAACTTAACAAAGTACACCACCACCAATACTCCCAGAGGTTAAAACAAACCAAGATTGAAGCAGTGACTTAAGGTAGTATTTTTGCCTTTGAAATCATTGAAAGGCAACAGACTAGACTAGAGAATCGGTCCGACGGATTCTAGAGTGACATATGGTAAACTTCTCACCTTGAAGTCAATGAAATGCAGACATAGATGTACTGATATGTCTGAATGGAAAAACCTTATTTATTTTTGCTTTTAGTCAAAATAAGAAAAATAATGTTGCATTAACACAAGATTGTGTTTGTTAAAAAAGATTGCCATTAAAACATAAAATAATAATAACTGATCGCAATATGGACCGATAATATGTTTTGCCATAAACATGCAGCTCTATAACAGTGACACAGCCATGACAGCAATGGTACAAAAAAAGTGTAAACAAATCATATACAGTATATTTTTACTAGTTAGTTTTTAGTCTTTTTTCTTAAGTAGTTATTATGTTACTTCACTATTCTGCACTTAATTTGTTTAGGCCTACATGGTTATTTTGTGCACCACTGATAAGCTTTAAGCTTTAAGATTTATATTTTGTTTTGATCCAATGCTGCACTAAGTTGTGAAAAGTGGAAAAAATATACTGTAATCTAGATTTAAAGAATCTTATGCCTCTAAATCACTACCACCTGCGAGCGATGACAACAGCGTTCCTTAGTGGCCGACATTAAATGCAGCACTGTGGGCTTTCTTACAGAGAGAAACATACATACAGTCCCTGACTTGTAACAATGAACCAAGAAACCACAAACCAATACAAATGTACAGATGTATAAATAAAACTAACTGCATCTGTTAAAATGGAGTTTGAAGTTACAATGGGTTTGTATAGGAAGGGGGCGTGTCTGATAAAATGAATATCAAATGTCTAAATACTGAATCAAGCAACTTAAAAACTGTCTGGGGTGCTCACAAAAGCCTGAGTAGACGATAAAATGACCCAAAGTGTTTTTGAAAGTGAAATATCCGTTTAATTAGGTGAGAGAGACACTCCCGAGGTTGTTTACTGCTCTCTCTTGGTCTGCTCAGACAGAGATCTCACAGCAGTGAAGAAGGTGTCAGGTTTCTCAGTCTCCTCCAGTTGAGCCTTTCTGCAGAAGAACGGAGGATGGAAGTCCATGGGGTTTGTGTTGCCCACCACCCAGTTGAAAGTACTGAAATGACAACAAGAGTTTTGGGGGGATTAAATATGATGACATATGCTTTTTTGTGCTTTCATAATCTTAACCAGCATTAATGTATAGTTGTTGTCTTTTTTGTTAGGTTTTTACTTAGGAACTAGAAAAAGTGCTCCTCGGAGCACAGGTCTCCGCCAGGGCAGGTAGGTTATTGTGGGCCAACAATGTTCGGAATTTGCCAATCAGGATGGAATATGAGAAATCGGACAGAACCATCTTGATCACTTGACTATAGAGATAATGGGTACCGATTTGCATGATGATTGGACAACAATTGTAGGAGTAATACAACAAAGAAAAGTTTTGAAAAAATCGGCCTCCTGGTGGCGCTATAATAGGGCAATGTTAAAGGGTGGCATTTGTTCTTCAACTTAGTGCGAATGTGCTTGTAAAGTGTCACCTCAATCGGACGCTGCGTTCATGATTTGTGGCATTTTGTTCAAAACGGGCCACTTCTGCAAACTTTAGATGTCATTGTTAGCCAATCAGGATGAAATATGAAAAATCAAACAGTTCCATCTTGATCACATGACTATAGAGATCATGTGTACCGATTTGTGTGAAATTTGGATAAAATGTGAAGGCTTAATATCCAAAAATGTTTTACATAAGTCGGCCTCTTGGTGGCGCTATAAAAGGCAAATGTGAAAAATGCAGGGCGGATGTTTTTCCTTGGCCTCTAGGGAGTGTGCGTGAAAAGTTTCACGTAGATCGGTGCAGTTATAGTGAAAAACACAAATCAGCCTTTTATAGCGCCACCATGAGGCTGATGTGAAAAATGGCAGGTGGCATTTCTTCCTCGGCCTAGTGGGAATGTGTTTGTGAAATTTCACGGAAATCACAAGCTGCGTTCATGATTTGAGGCATTTTGTTCAAAACGGACCAATCCTGCAAATTTTGGAAGGCAACCTTAGCCAATGAGGATGGAATATGGGATATCGGACAGATCCGTGTTGATCACATGACTATAGAGATACTGTGTACCGATTTGCATGACGTTTGGATAAAATCTGTAGGAGTAATGTAAAAAAATGGGTTTTGAACAAATTGGCCTCCAGGTGGCGCTATAACAGACCCATGTGAAAAGTTTGAGGCAGAGGTTCTGAATTGGCATCCAGGGAGTGTGTGTGCACAGTTTCGGAGCGACCGGGCCAACGGTGCCGGAGATTTGGTGGTAACACACAGACAGGACACACGGACGGACGGACACACGGACACACGGACGGACAGGGGCGAAAACATACTCTCTCGCCATGCCTTTCGGCCTGGCGGAGACAATGAAGTCCATGGTGTTTGTGCTACCCAGCACCCAATTGAAAGTACTGAAATGAAAACAAAGGTTTTGGGGGGATTAATGATAAGATGCTTTCATAATCATAATCAGCAGTGCTTCATAGTTTTTACTTTAATTTAAGTAATTAATATATGTATTTCATTTATTTGTTTCAGCTTTGTTTATGTTTTATCTGTTCTTTTGGTAAGTAAAATTAGACCCCATTTACACTTTGCATTCAAATGTGTTCTGTTGTCTGGAAGTCTTATCTGGATAAGAGAAAATGCATGTTAATGCAAGGTGGGATCTTAATGTATAGCAATTTATCTTGGCTATGTTTATTGACTATACAGTAGCCTACACTGACATGCATGGATGGCACCAGGACAATATCACACATGCAGCTTAAAGGAGCACTCTATGGAAAGTAAGCTATACTGGTATACCCAATATCAGGGGTCTTTCGTTGTTTTTCAGGCCAAGGACCCCTTAGCTGTGAGAGAGACAAAGAAAGAACCCCCACTACATATTGTATAAAACTGTGTTATATATTAAACTTTCCCCCCCCCCCCTTTTTTTTAGAAGGCCCTTCCAAATTGATAAGAGGCTTTCAAAGCTAGCTCATTATCTCATCAATGTCTGTTGACTGCTGAAAGATTTGAGACTAGCTTGGAATTATTCCACATAATATCTAACTTTTAAGTGACTATGGGTTGCCTCTAGTCTCGCGTGGGCCGTGGCCAGACTGTTGCCTCCCACAATTTTCTAATGTTTCGGGTCATACAGTCTGGGACTCTGAAGCTCTGATCATGATTAAAATATAAAGCAGATGTGAAGCCTCCTCCCCACTCCTGGTAGAGTATGTTAATACATAACTTATTGGGGTGGTTGTATTTTGTCTCTGACATGACTGTGGCAAAGGTCATGTCTCCCCTAGACAAAGGACCTGACACAAATTTTGACCTGATCAAGATTACATCCCCAGAGCAAGCAGGCCAGCACTATTAGCTCAATGGTAAAAATGTCAGCACTTGCGCAATAAACCGGGTTCAAATCTGGGGTAGAAGAGGAAAGTTACATAGTGCTGCTTTAAATGTTTGATTGTTTTCACATTATCTTTGCTAATGATATGTTGGATTCATGTTCATATGTATTTTCAGACATTTACTGTACATACAAAACAAACAAATAAACAAACGTTCCTATAAAAAGAAATTGGCTGCTCCCCTGTAGTAACTCTGAGGACCCCCAGGCCTAGGAGACCCAAGGCCTGGGGTCTCCTGGGACCCTCTGTGAAGACTCATGCCCTGTATCATGTCCAGTAACATTTCTGATATAACTGAACATTTGAATCCATTTACACTCTTGGTGAATACAGCACAGAGAAACTATGTCTACAGCGACCATGTTGTTTTTAAACTGTTGTATAAAGGACCGTTCACACCAAGTCAACTCTGCCATCCACTTGAGTTAGATTTTTTTTTTTAAAACAATATCTTTATAGTTATCGTTATAATGCTTGGTGTGAACGGCCCTTTAGTCTGGGTGGTAACAGTACTGAGACATACTGAAAATGGTTTCAAATTCCACACTAACACATACAGTATAGTCCAAGGGAACAGGGAACAGTATACTAGACTATAACATGCATACAGTTCACTGACCTGACAGTGCTCCAGCCAGACTCTGGAGAGAAGCTCATGATGGTGGTAGGGATGCAGCCAATCTCGGTGTAGACAGCCATGTACCCTCCTGAACACACAGGACAGAGACATGGATTCAGCAAGAGTCAAAGTGATTGCAGCACATAACACATAATATGTGTAATGTGCCCCAAGTCTCTACACAGTCCCTTCTTGCACAAGAGACTGTGATATTCTGCCTTTTATTTTCTATTTTGACCACTGTATGCATCGCCTAAGTATTTAGAAACCAGCCCAGACAGCTAATTGGATTAGCTGATCATCATCTAATTATATTTATTACACAGCTTTGTTGAATAGTCTACTCGATACTTCTAATTGGTCAATCATGGCATTCTGAGGTTGTTTCCTGTTCTGAATATGTTGTTGTGACTCTGTTTATGCTGCTATGGAAGCAAAAGCTTATAAGCTAATACAATTATTTTAAAAATCTATATTTTGAGTAGCCATGTAATATAATGTTGAAAATGGACCCCAACAGGTGACACAAGACTGACGTGAAATGATTGCCTCACTTAATGATCCCTTAAAATATTAAATATTTAATATAGGCGCATAATCATGTGTTAACTCTGATTGCAAAAACGGACCCATAAGGAGACACATTTACACTCAGAATTAAACTAAATAACTCAGGGTTTTGCTAATATAGGTACAGCCATAAGTACATGCCTGATTCTACATGCATGAATGAAATATATTTCCTCTAACCATTTTGTGGCAGCTTTCCAGTCCAGGTGTTGACCAACACACCCATTCCCCAGCTAGAGGAGGAGCCCAGGAACACCTGACCCATCAGTTGAGCATCTTCAGGCACCTGCATGGGGTTGAAGGTGGCATCCAGCTGCTTCTTCTTGCAGGAGAATTTAGTCCAGTCAATCTCATAGTAGACTTTCTATTATGAGATTGGTTGAGAGAGCAAGAAAGTGAGACAGAGACAAAGAGAGAGTGAAATAAAAAATAAAAAAATTAGAACCTTGTGAAAAGTGATTTACTGTTGCTCTTAGTGTTCATTTATCTACTATAGCCTACATTAATATTGCAATTTGTTCGGACCTGGATGGAACATCATAATTTAGTTATCATGTAAAAATTACAAAACAATTCGTGAAAGTACTACAGCAGTGATTTCTTAGCACATATATTGTCCATTAAGCAAAACCTACCCATCTTACATCAGGATGGCTCTTACTGAAACTGTAGTGAAATTACTCTACTAGCCATATGGCATCAGTATGGCTGAAAGTGAAGTGAAAGTACAGTACCTGATTGAAGAGCATCAGCTTGTCCACTGCAAAGGTCTCGTTGCCATCCATTCCCATGCTTCTGACACGGATCCTCTGACCAAAAGCATCATAGCTTATCTTTCCTGTGCCCATAACTCCATTGCTAAGTGGAATTCAAATCATTTGAATACCAGGCCACCATATTGGAGAGTCAATCCTCTGTGCTTATGATTAGTATGTATCGACCTCCAAAGTGCAGCAAAGCCTTATTTCTAACAGAAATATCAGAACTTTTATCTATCTGTTCCACTAATTATGACAGAACTCTGATTACTGGAGATGCTAATCTACATGTTGACATTGTTTCGGATGTTGTGGCTATGGGTTTCCTACAGTTACTGCACAACTTTGACTTTATTCAACATGTTGTTGGGCCAACACATAAACATGGCCATACCCTGGACTTGGTGATCACTAAAGGTTTGAATATCACTGTTGACAGTATTATTGATAAGCCCGAACTAACAGACCACTATTTATTGTGTTTTAATATGACTGTCTCTGATCTAGGGAAAAACAATACAGAATATACTATAAAAAAACGTTTTTTTAGCTCATCTGCAGCAAACGAGTTTCCTCGTCATCTGGCGTGTGTGCAGGTGCCCCCCCTACTTGATGCTCCCTCAGTGAATGATATGGTTCAACATTTTAATCTCAAATTAGAGTCAGCTCTCGACATAGTGGCTCCTATGAAAACTAAAAAGAAACTTAACTCTAGAGTAACACCCTGGATCGACGCGCACATGCGCTCACTCAAGAAAGAATGTCGTAAAGCTGAGCGAATTTGGAGAAAAAACAAACTCACTGTCCACCTAGAGATCTTTAAGAAGTCAACAGTGGCCTATAACAAAGCACTGCGCTTGGCAAGGCAGGCATATTTTTCACGCATTATCAATGACAACAAGCAAAATGCCAGAGTCTTATTCTCTACCATTGAACATCTCTTAAACCCCCCCCAGGCTTACAAGGAGTCGCTCCCTGCTTCTAAAGCTAAGTGTGATGAGTTCGCATCCTTTTTTGAAAACAAAATTTTTAGCATTCGAGCTGGTATTATGAATGCTGCTGCTAGCACTGCAAATGCGGCAAATGGTGCATGGTGCAAAAATGTAGATCCCTCCAGAGGAAGCCTAATATCATTCTGCGCAATTAATGAAGAGGAACTCCGTAAAACTATATCACAGATGACATCATCATCTTGCTCACTGGATGTAGTACCCACCCCGTTTCTCAAAGAGGTTTTAGACAGTGTTATTGGAGATATCCTAAGAATTGTAAACAGCTCTCTACTTTCAGGCGTCTTTCCAGACTCACTGAAAACGGCTGTAGTCAGGCCGCTACTCAAGAAACACAACCTTGATCCATTGGTGCTGGGTAATTATAGACCAATCTCAAATCTGCCATTTTTGGGCAAGGTCTTAGAAAAAACTATCTTTCATCAACTGGATGTGTTCCTACAGAACAATAAGGTTCATAACAAATTCCAATCTGGCTTCAGGAAAGGTCATAGTACAGAAACAGCACTTGTAAAAGTAATTAATGATCTAAGGGTGTCCGCTGACGACAAAAATGTATCTGTTCTCCTACTTCTTGACTTAACCGCTGCTTTTGATACGATTGATCACACAATTCTACTACAACGTTTGGAGTACTGGATTGGTTTGTCAGGCACAGCCTTGTCTTGGTTTCACTCTTACCTAACAGGCAGAAGCTATTTTGTCAGTCTAGCTAACTTTGACTCAGACAAACACAACATCTGTTCTGGTATTCCACAGGGCTCAATTCTGGGTCCCTTATTGTTCTCCCTGTATATACTACCGCTGGGAGAACTCATCGCCGATCACGGAGTGAACTTCCATTTCTATGCTGATGATACCCAGCTGTATCTTTCAGTAGCTCCAGACGACCCCTGCGCTCTAGACCCATTGTTGACCTGTCTGTCCAGTATAAAATGCTGGATGAGTGAGAACTTTCTTAAGCTAAATGAGGATAAAACAGAAGTTCTCATAATTGGCTCCAGTGAGCAGAGAGAATCAATAACAAGTAGACTTGGTAACCTGGCTGTAGAAAGTAACACCACAGTAAAGAACCTGGGGGTGATTATCGATTCTGAATTGAATTTCAATACACACATTAATCATGTCACCAAGATTGCTTTCTTTCATCTTAGAAATATTGCGCGAATTAGAGACTATCTGTCGTTAGACGATGCAAAGACGCTGATCCACGCTTTTGTTTTCTCTCGGCTTGATTACTGCAACGCACTCTACTCTGGCCTGCCAAAGAAAACAACTGACAGATTACAACTTGTTCAAAATGCGGCAGCCAGAATTTTAACTAAAACCAGGATGAGAGAACATATCACTCCAGTTCTTGCTTCACTACACTGGCTCCCGGTTGTTTTTAGGATTGATTTTAAAATTCTTTTAATAGTTTATAAAGCTCTAAATGGTCTGGCACCTACCTACCTCTCTGACTGCCTAGAGAGATATGTTCCAAACCGGGCCCTCAGGTCTTCAAGTGCTGACCTGCTCGAGGTGCCTACAATGACATATAAAAAATACGGTGAAGCAGCATTCTGCTTTTACGGACCGACAGTGTGGAATAAACTCCCATTACACCTAAGACAGGCAGCCTCTGTCGATAGCTTTAAAGCACAGCTCAAGACCTATTACTTCACTCTTGCTTTTAGCTGATTCTTTGGTTGATTTTTAATTCCTCACTGTATTCCCTATTTTAATGTTGTTTTATGCCTTTGCTTTTGCTTGCTTTTATTTTATTTTATTTTATCTTTGTTTGCTTTATTGTTAAATTGGTTCTAACTGTAATTGTATTCTTGCTCTGTAAAGCACTTTGAGCTGCATTTCATGTCATGAAAGGTGCTATACAAATAAAGTTTATTATTATTATTATTATTATTATTATTATTAAGTGACTATGAGGGGCAGAGAAAGAAAGAGTTGGGGAGTCTCAAAATGAAATTGATCTAGAATTTTGAAATATATGCAATTGACCTTTGATTCACATCAAAGCGTCTTGCTCTTTCGTCATACCATGAAGTACAGTAAGATCAAAATGGTCACCACGTGAATATGTTCGATACGTACCACACTAAAGCCTCCATTCATTAGTGCTGGTACCACTATGGACACAAGAGAGGACAGAATCATATTTTTTAACAATTAAAAAAGAAGAGCTGTTGATATTAGCATGCAGTGCTGCTACTGTAAAAAAAAAAAAAAAAAAAGATCCTAGTGGTTAGGTGACCACCACACTGTCTGTACAGCAGTCTTTAATAAGTCTCCGTTGCTAGGATTAATCAGGCAGGCCAGGTTATGTTGGAGGCAAGGTAGGGTGCACTCAATGCAGCTGGAACCATGATAAGAATGTATTTATTTCTTTACATTTTTGTTTTTGTTATGTATTTTACTTTACAACATACTTTCATGAAATACCTGCTAGTATAGTGGAATTTAGAGAAAGACAGAGATACTAGGTTTATGTGTGACAGCGTCAATATGCAAAATTGCTTTACTGGACATGGTCTTAACTGTTTTGCAAATACATAAATACACACACACATATTGTCAAATAAAGATATTTTTCTATTCAACACATTGTAGCTCACCACAGGGCTTGGGCTTCTGTGCAACAGTTGACATCAGCGCCAGGCTGAAACAGGCCAGGAGACTTAGGAGGTTCATGTTGAAAGAAATCAGGTGATCTGAGAGCGCTCTGGCTTCAAGGTTACACAC
Organism: Gymnoscopelus braueri; assembly: GCF_963280865.1. Classification (NCBI taxonomy): domain Eukaryota; kingdom Metazoa; phylum Chordata; class Actinopteri; order Myctophiformes; family Myctophidae; genus Gymnoscopelus; species Gymnoscopelus braueri. Next base: position 20,451,042 of record NC_137604.1, read on the forward strand.
ACCTCCCTATATATACCTGCTGATGCACAGGTGGCCTCACTCACACGGTACTCTTCACCCGTCCGGTGCATGACTAAAAATATCTTTCTGTCATGGAAAACCTATGGAAAGGTTGTATTAGGTCATGCAATGGATCATGTTTGTTTTCCAACACAGTCTCAATAGTACATTTGTCCCATATCTCGTGTGAGTCGTGTCTCTAGGAATGTACATGTGTGTGTAAATTTGTGACAAGTTATGTAAATATTATTATTAATGTGTGGTTTTTAGTTTTAAAGAGGTGGTGCCATGGTTTTGCACTTTTTCTGTTTTTCATGTGTCTATGAGGTTGATAGAACTTCATTAAGCCCCCTGGTGGTGTTTTTATGGTGTTTTATGTCTTCTCTGACTATTTGGAGTTTCTTCCTGGAGGCTGAAACCTTGAGGGTCAAACGTGCCAATAGAGAAACAGCGCTTTAGTGACATCACAAAGCCATACCCTCCCCCTCATTATCATAACACAACAGGTGTGGGCATGAGGAGGAGGAGGGACTAGGACAGGTGGGTGGTGCTAAGGTGGTGGAGGAGGTGCTAAGGTGAGAACCAGGTATACTTAATGAACTGGAGGCGTGTCCACATAGAAACATAATTTTAACAATTTCTGTACACTTTTTTTGTTGAAAAAAAGCCTTACATAATAATAATACCTTATGATCAGGTTTTAGGGTTGAAAAATATCATGGCACCCCATCTTTAATTATATTGCATGTTATGGGTTTTGTATTCTTCTGGATTCTTTATTATTCTTTTGTCATGTGTGCATACATTTTTCTATAGTTTTTTTTGCCACTGGGGACATTCTCCCATACAATTTTGCATTAAGGACTTGCAGCGCCGCAGCGGGGTCTAATAGAGTACAGAATTCCTAACGTCACTTCCGTTACCCCCTGGATCACGGAGTTGTTTTCTCCATTCTAAATCCCGGTGTTACAAAAATAGAAAATAAAACTAGTGCAACAATTCTGTCAAGTAGATGACTCTGTGTTGTTTATGATTCAGTTATATTTGATAATGTCTGTTTTTGGAAACGACAGTATGAAATCACATAATTCACTGTCCCCGCTGAAGCATGTCAAGTAAGTAAGTGTGTTGTTATTTAGTTTGTTTGATGAAACAGCAGAGAACTGACAACACTACTCTCTTACAGAAAAAAAAAGTCTCACAGCACTCCTTGGCCAAAAACACCTGAGATGGGTCGGGCACGTGATCCGCACGCCAGCCCACCGTCTACCCCGACAGATACTCTATGGCCAGCTTCTAGATCTAATGGGGGGCAGAAAAAGCGGTACAAGGACCACATTAAAACTCTCCTGAAGGAGTGTGACATTAAACCACCAGCACTAGAGTCCCTGGCTGTTGATCGCCACACCTGGAGCTCTACCTGTCACCACCGAACACCACTGCTGCCTTCCCGCCCTGCCCCTCCTGTGACAAAGTCTGAGGATCACGCATCGGTCTGAGCAGCCACCTGGCTATGCACAGGCCAAAGACATCACAATAATCAACTCATAAATTCTATTTGGAGCAACGCCATCGTCGACATCGATGGACCGCCCATAAGCAACCTGATTACTGCAGAGGCAGGCCATAGCGTTCTCCCTGGCGTTTAAGTATCCAGACAAGTAGCACTTGGTCCTTCGCATCCTGTTTGGTAACAATAGTGTGGTGTTGGAACAGGTTATCTGGCACTCTGTTGTCCTTCCACAGATCGCTAGGTGGTGGTGTGGGGCTTACCAGAGGGCTCCCCTGGACTTGCTGTCCCTCATAGGCTCTCCTCTTTAATGTGTATTTTTAGTTGGCCCTGGGACTGGTTAGGGTGATTAGTTTTTTATTGAATACATTTTTACGCCGATTAAAGGCCTCTGCAAGGCCTCTGCAAGGCCTCTGAAAGGTTTTTATTCCTTAAACCTATTACCATTAGACTGTTTTTTAGTCTCTGGTTCAGCTTTTGTTGTTGGCTCTTCTATCCTGATTTTAGTACAAACCTGTGTAATGTTTGGGAAATTATATGTATTGGCCTTCCCGTTATATTAACAAAGGTGCCGTAGCCGACACACTATTTTATTGGGTTTTATCTGGTTATTTATTATACTTTACTCTTACTAATTTACCTTCTGGTATAGCGAAGGGAGACCGGAAACATGGAGAGAGAGAGTAGAGTGACATGCGGAAAATGTTCTGTGCAAAACCGGGGACTCGCTGTTACCTGCTGAAGGCTTTATTAACTTAAGTTGGGCAAAAACATAAAAAGTAAATAAACATTCAACCCCATGAACTATAAAAATCAGTATTAATCTAATTCAGATATTATGTAAAAGCCACCAGTGAAAAGGTTTTATATGATGAATTGAGCAAGAAGGTATGACTCAAGTAGTGCTGCTTACTACTGGTATAGTCCATTAGAAATAGCATGGCAACTCTCGCAATTAGCATATTCCAATGGAGGTTTTCATGTGTGTAGAATTAATTTCTTTCTTTTTTTAATCGCAGATCAATCTCGCATCTCAATCCTACATCTCAATCTCACATCTCAATCTCACATCTCAATCTCACCTGGCAAGCAGGTGAATTAATCCATTTGTCATATCATGAACCTAGAAATGTTCTTTACTATGAATGTTTTTTTCCTTGTGGATTTGTATTCATACGGTGGGGACCTAGATTGATTTTAGCCTGGTTGCCTGTTTTATGTCCCCATATGGATACAAATCAACAAAAAAGGAAGGAAGGTTTCTAGGTTTAGTATTGAACAGACATAAATATCAAATAGATTGGCACTGCAAAATATCCAGTAGCCTATATGATTTACAAAGCAACAAAATAAGATCTCTATCACAAAGATAAGATTGGTACATATTTTAATTCTGTCCAAGATCCATGATGTCACATAAACATTTATTTCACTCATTGATGTTGAGAAAAAGCAAATGGGGTTTCTTGTTCCAGTAAGCACCAATAATAATAATGTCTTTCTTTCTTTATTTCAAACACAAACACTTTATAGCCTACATTCCTGTGCTTTAATGAAATCTCTTGATTGTTCTATGCAGCAAAACTCCTGCTTACACCAACGTGTTGCGATGTGACTTGTTGTGCGCTTGTAGTCCGGCTATTATCGCTATTCATTGCATGATGAAGTATACAGTGTACTGAGTGTAGGGCTTAAGTGGTTAATTAGGTGAGAGACTCTCCAGAGGTCGTTCACTGCTCTCTCTTGGTCTGCTCAGACAATCTGCTCATGGCAGCGAAGAACGTGTCAGGTTTCTCGGTCTCCTCCAGTTCAGCCTTGTTGCAGATGAATGAAGGATGGAAGTCCATGGGGTTTGTGTTGCCCACCACCCAGTTGACAGTACTGAAATGACAACAAGAGTTTTGGGGGGAATTTTGGCTGTGGCTTTTCTCCTATTCAGTACACTGTAAAGAAGGTGCTATACAAATAAAAACATAGTATTATAGTCACCACGTATCATTAGACCCCATTTACACTTTGCATTCAAATGTGTTCTGGATCTGGATATATTATCTGGGTTTAGAGAACATGCATGTTTGCAAGGTGGAAATGGGATCTTAATGTACAGCAATTTGTCTTAAATCTACATTTATTGACCACAGTACACCAGGACAAGATCTCACATACTCTATTATGTACTGTAAACTATATACCCTACAGTATATCTGGGGTCTTCAACGTTTTTTTCAGGCCAATGACCCCTTAGTTGAAAGAGACAAAGCAGGGATCCCCATATTGTCTTAAATTTTAATTGTGTTGCATATTAAACTTTTCCTTTTTTTCTTCTTTCTTTTTTAGAAAGCCTTCCAACTTGATAAGAGGCTTTCAAAGAGAAGCTCATTATCTCATCAATGTCTGTTGAGTGTGTTGACTGTTGAGAGATTTGAGACTACTGTAGCTTGAATTATTCCACATATTTTCTTCTTTTAAGTGACTATGGGTTTCCTCCAAATGATGCTGCAGGCTGCAGCTTGTCTAGCTTCAGCACTATCACCAGTGTTGTGTAAATAACAAATGTGTTTGTTTTCACATTATCTTTGCTATAATATGTTGGATTCATGTGTATTTTCAGACATTTACATAAAATAAAACGTTCCTATCCTAATGTGGCTGCCCCGGCCCCTGTAATAGCTCTGAGGACCCCCAGGCCTAGGGGACCCAGACCAAGCCCCCAGGACCTAGGATGACTATTGAAGCTGCCGTGTCCTGGTGGTCAAATCTGGTATTGCAAGACTTCTGCATTTTAAAGCACTACTGCGTGTGCTTCTATCATCTGAAACCCTAGTGCGCGTGCGCCTGCTAGGTGCTCTAATCTTCCGCATTTGGGCACCAAATTTGCAGAAGTAGAGTGCACTTTTGTTGCTTTGTGTGCTGGGTGAGCAACTTCATTGAAATGAATAGGTGTGGCGGGGCCGTCCGTTCTCTAGTTCTTTTATAACTATGACCCAGACCTCATGTTGAAGACCCATGCCCTATATCATGTCCAATAACATTTCTGCTTTAACACTGATATAACTGTAGCCTACATGTGACCATTTGAATTAATTTACACTCTTGGTAAGTAAAGCACAGAGAAACCTTGTCTACAGTGACCTTGTGGTTTTTAACTGTTGTATTAGTCTGGGTGGTAACTGTACTGAGAGATATTGGAAACGGTTTCAAATTCCACACTAACATAAAGTCCAAGGAAACAGGGAACAGTACTTTATAACATGCATACGGTTCACTAACTTGATAGTGTTCCAGCCAGACTCTGGAGAGAAGCTCATGATGGAGGTAGGGATGCAGCCAATCTCTGTGTAGACAGCCATGTACCCTCCTGAACACACAAGACATGGGACATGGGAGAAAATGAGACAATTTGAGTCAGAGTGATTGCAGCACATAACACACAGGCCCAGCTAGTTAATATACTGCAGCGCTGAAGTGCCCCAAGTCTCTACACAGTCCTTTCTTGCACAAGAGGCTGTGATATTCTGCCTAATTTTTATTTCATTATCTATTTTGACCATGCACCTTATGTATGGTATTGGCATCGTCTTTGTGTCTTGTTTTTTTTGTCGTTTTTTGTATGTATGTTTTGAAAAGGCAAAACTTTATGAGCTTTTATATCTGTAAACTTGTGAGATGATAATAAATTTCAACCTGAACTTGAGGTTATCATTTGTAAACACAAAAGACCATAACACACCAATTAATGCATCTCTAAAATATTTTGAAATCAGTCCAGACATCAGTTCAACATTTCATTATCTAATTGTTTAATATTACACAGCTTTGTTGAATACTTGATACTGTACTTCTGATTGGTCAATGTTTATGTTGCTAAGGAAGCAGAAGCTTGAAAGCTACTTTCCTAAGTAGTCCTGACACTTAATGATTCCTTAAATTATTAAATAATTAACATTAGGCACATAATCATGTGTTAACTCTCATTGCAAAAACGGACCCATAAGGATACATTTTTACACTCAGAATTAAACGTACAGCCATAACTGCATGCATGATTCTACATATATTTCCTTTTACCATTTTGGGGCAGCTTTCCAGTCCAGGTGTTGACCAGCACACCCATTCCGAAGCCAGAGGAGGAGCCCATGACCACCTGACCCATCAGTTCAGCATCTTTAGGCACCTGCATGGGGTTGAAGGTGGCATCCAACTGCTTCTTCTTGCAGGAGAATTTAGCCCAGTCAATCTCATAGTAGACTTTCTATTATATGAGAGAGAGAGAGAGAGAGAGAGAGAGAGAGAGAGAGAGAGAGAGAGAGAGAGAGATGTAAAAACCTTGTGGAAAAGGGATTTCCTGTTAATTACTTAGTTTATACTTGCTGTAGCCTTAGCCTGTTGGACATTACATGTGAGGGAGGGACTTTTGACATGTAGATAGAAATGAAAGGAAATTAGGAACAGTCATCAGAAAATGTAATGTCAGAAAGTATTTGAGAATATTTGCTTGAACCAGGATGGAACATCATAATTGAGATGTCGGGTAATTACAAAACAATTCATAAGTACATGCTATTTCTTTCACTGAGATTATATAATGATTTCTTAGCACTTGTATTGTCCATTGCAGCCATAGCTGAATTGGTAGAGAGCAGATATTTTCAAAAAAATATTAGGTCTATCTGAGCTTGTAGATCTGCTATTTTCACTATATTTGAAATAGGGCAAGTGGTTAATTCATAACGTACTTTCCCCTTCCTAGAAATGTATTTGAGTCAAAAGTACAATATTTGTCTTTGAAATGTGTTGGAATGAAAGTCAACAAGCATCCAAAAATTGTGAAGTACAGATACCCCAAAAATGTACAGTACTCAAGTAAATAAAAGTATTTACTGACCACCACTGCTACCCATCTGGCATCAGTATGGCAGTAGGAAAACTGTGAAATGACAGTACCTGTTTGAAGAGCATCAGCTGGTCCACTGCAAAGGTCTCGTTGCCAGCTATTCCCATGCTTCTGACACGAAACCTCTGACCGAAAGCGTCATAACTGATGGATCCCTGGCCCATAACTCCATTGCTAAGTGACTAGGGGGCAAAGAGAGAGAGAGAGAGAGAGAGAGAGAGAGAGAGAGAGAGACAGAGAGAGAGAGAGAGAGAGAGAGAGAGAGAGAGAGAGAAACATTTATTTTGAATCTATACAATTGACCAAATTCTCATGGTGGCCATTTGGCCCTCACATGAAATATGTGAATGTGTTTAATAGGATCATACGCACCATACTATAGTGTCCATTCAGCAGTGGTGGCACCACTATGTACACAAGAGGGCAGACAGAATGACATTTTTAAACAATAAAAAAGATTGATTCTTCAGAGCGAATTCAAATATTTCTATTGTACTTAATGTTATTCTGTTCTAGTTTACACACTGATTTCCAAAACATTCCACTGCCATATCAAGTCAAAGTCCATATTACTCATGAATAAGATCAGTAATATCAAAAGATGAAAAAATATTGTCGTAGGCTTAACTCTGAAATTCCAGCGACAGATTTTCACATGAATAAATGTGTGTAGTGCGATATGTGTTGGGAAGAATAACATAGGATTACATATCACCACATATTTGAATGTCTTAAGCCACAGATCTGATTTTGATTTGAGTTTTGGTAAACTTTTAGATTGGTTGTCTCCCAGTAGGCCATGCCGTATAATATCAATAAATAGTATATCATCGCCGTTGGGTGAAAACCTTGTACTGTATGTCCAAAACCATTACTTTTCAGAAAATGGAAAGAGGAACCTGTGTTCCAAAGGATCCGATGTACAGTAGTTATCATTTAGTCACAAGCTGTTGGAGCATAAACAAAAAAAGAAAAACAGGCCCTAAGGTCATGAACATTTGTTCCAAATCAAAATCCCATATACTTTTAAAATCAGGTAATATAAGAACTGTGTTCTAAAAATACAAAAATGGCTTCAACCTGGTGTCCCTTTTTTAGGCATTTCAAGGTTTCTGGCACCTGGGGACTTGTTTCCATTGTGGTCCTATGTATGAGTCTCAACTGTTTTGGAAATACATAAATACACACACATTGTATTAGATATTTTTCTGTTTAAAACATTGTAGCTCACCACAGGGCTTGGGCTTCTGTGCAACAGTTGACACCAGTGCCAGGCTGAAACAGGCCAGGAGACTTAGGAGGTTCATGATGAAAGAGTGGAGTGTTCCAGGAAGAGGATCTGAGAGCGCTCTGGCTTCAAGGTTACACACACCTCCCTATATACAGTACCTGCTAATGCACAGGTGGCCTCACTCACACGGTACTCTTGACTCCCATCCGGTGAATATGACGTAAATGGAAAGGTTGAAATGGCTTTCCTGATAAGGTTATGCAACGGATCAAGATAACCAGAGTAACACTGAAAATTTGCTTTTTTTCAATAAAGTGTGAGTGAGAAGGAGCTGCTCCCTGAATTAACAGTTAATTACTATAAAATTGTTTGGTTTGATATTCTCCACTGTTGCTACTAAAAATAAACTAATTTCAAACAGTTTTTCCCTTTTGAAAAATATGATTATTTTGTCATGGTCTCAATTAGGTTTCAAAAGATCCTGGTATTGGTTTTGACTTAATATTGTATGGCTGTCTGTACATCTTAAACAACCTCAGCAAAACACAGGGCTTTGAAAGCTGAATATATGGTTTCTTGTTTTTTTTCTTACACACCCCACCACTTACAGTATATAAAAGTATAATCTTGTATTGTGGGTTTTTACACCTTAGCCTTGCTGTACATTATGTATTTTTATGGTAAAACCAGGGGAAATGATCAATTATGACAATGAAATTATGTAATTTGACATTAATATTTTCAGTTATCTAAATAATGTGCTTTTGTAGCTACCTGTAGCCTACATATTTGTCAAAGAGAGATAAACCCCTTTTCCTGACTGCCATGTTTTTGAACATACTGTATGTCTACATTAAGAGTCATGTCATGTGGACACTGGTCAATCAATTTATCCTTTCAAAGATTTAATTGTTACTCTGAACAAAGATGGAGCCTTATAATTCAAAGTTTTCCATGCAGGCTGACAGATTTGAAACTTCATCAAGTCACTTTACCTTACAGTGTGGTTATTATCTACGGTTACAGATTACTCACATTTTTAATATGATTTATATATTTAGCGAAGGTAGGAAGGAAGCTTTTTATTTAAAATAAATACAATGCTCTGCATCAGACAGTCTACTGTCCAGTGGTGGGAAAAGTACTCAAATGTTTTACTTAAGTAAAAGTATCAATACTGCAATGTAGAAATACTCTGCTACAAGTAAAAGGCCTGTGTTCAAAATGTTACTTGAGTAAAAGTACAAAAGTATTGCCATCAAAATATACTTTAAGTACCAAAAGTAAAAGTACTAAAATGTTTGAAAATAGCATATCTACAAGCTCACAACAGGACGCGTTGTGAGCTTGTAGATCGGCAATTTTCAAATGGCCGACGTATAAAATAGGGCTGAAGTGGTTAATGTATGTTTTATAATATAATAATTTATATCTGCAAAGTAACTAGTAACTAAAGTTTTCAAATAATTGTTGTGAAGTAAAAGTACAATATTTGCCTCCGAGATGTAGAGGAGTAAAAGTATTGAAAATTGGAAATACTCCATACTCAAGTAAAAGTACCTCAAAAGTGTAGTACTCAAAAGTACACTACTTGAGTAAATGTACTTAGTTACTTTACACCACTGCTACTGTCACAATTAGGGGGGCCCAATAGAGGGGTGCCGTGTTGATGGGAGGATATTACTTTTTCTCTTTCTCCACCCACCTCCTCTAGCCCACATTGGGGGTGCAGTCTTTGAACTGCAGCTTGCCTGCATGGAAAAAGTTTAACTAAAAACAAACAAACAAACAAAAATTCCACCTGTCCAATTCTCAGCCAGATCTTTGCTTTTTGCACAGCCTCCCTGGGAGCTGGCCAGGCGTCTTCCATGCAGTAGGTTTAGATTTAACCTGCAGCTGCTCCACTTCACGTTGGACCGAACGATACTCCATAGGTCCGATATAATAACAATAGCCATGGCCTGTTGTGAGTTATTGCTTAATTAACTGTTAGAACACAAATAAAAACAAAAAAAAATAACAAAATGAATGCTCTAACAGTATATCACAAAACTAATCAACATGCAGTAGGCTACATTGTCGGTATCATGGTTAGTACCATGTCAGTATCATGGTCATTATCATGGTCATGGTCATGGTTAGTATCGTGGTCCCGATTCACTAAGCAGTTTACGACCATATTTTGATCTTACCGGCATTTAAGACAATTTCCTTCATGCAAAATATTGTCTTAAATGCCGGTAAGATCAAAATATGGTCGTACATTTCTTAGTGAATCGGGGCCATGGTTAGTATCATGGTCAGTATCGTTGTCAGTATCATGTTAGTATCATTGTCAGTATCATGGTTATCATGGTTAGTATCATGGTCAGTATCATGGTCAGTATAATGGTCATTGGTCAGTATAATGGTCAGTATCATGGTTAGTATCATGGTCAGTATCATAATTTATGCTCTCTACATGTCTTATCTGTTTTATACTTTAATTGATTTTAAATGCCTAAGATGAGTAAGACAACAGATCCTTTTTTTCTTTTGCAGTCATCAGATAACCATGGGGCTGGAGAGTCTAGTGGATATCCGTTCTGGTGATAATAATAATAATAATAATGATAACTAGAAAAAGTGCTCCTCGGAGCACAGGTCTCCGCCAGGTCAGATAGGTTATTGTGGCCTCCTGGTGGCGCTATAATAGGCCAATGTGAAAAGGGTGCCATTTCTTCTTAGACCTTTCAATCGGACACTGCATTCATGATTTGAGGCATTTTGTTCCAAAAATGCGTTTTGCTAAATTAGACCTGCTGGTGGCGCTATAACAGGTCATTGTGAAAAGGGTGGCATTTCTTCCTCGGCCTAGTCCTAGTGAGAAGGTGTGTGCAAAATTTCACGGCAATCGCACTCTGCGTTGATGATTTGAGGCATTTTGTTCAAAACAAACCAATCCTGCAAACTTTGGAAGCCAATCTTAGCCAATCAGGACAGAATATAGAAGATCGGACAGATCCGTGTTGATCACATGACTATATAGATACTGTGTACCGATTTGCGTGAGGTTTGGACAAAATCTGTAGGAGTGATATCCAAAAATGTGTTTTGCACAAATCGGCCTCCTGGTGTCGCTATAACAGGCCAATCTGAAAAGTTGGGGGCAGAAGTTCGGCTTTGGCATCCAGGGAGTGTGTGTGCAGTTTCGCAGCAGCCGGGCTAACGGTGCCGGAGATTAGCTGTTCACAGACAGACACATGGACGGACACACGGACGGACACACGGACGGACGGACAGACAGGGAGTAAAACATACTCTCTCTCGCCATGCCTTTCGGCCTGGCGGAGACAATAATGAGACAAACACCACCATCTCCTGGACAACTGCAAGATGTGCAAATACAAATCTGTTCTCAACTAACTTTTTACTGCATACATATATTTTAAATATACCTTTTTACACCAAATTCAAAGGATGAGTCGAGGCCGAGAGTAGATGCTATTCCGACCGTCTTTGTGCATCACCTTGTGGTAAAAAACAGGAGGGCCCCTGCACCACGATGCACAGTGATTTGGGAGATGGATGCACTTGCATCCAGGCTTGTTTATGGTGGAATCCGGGGAAGGTAAACATGTATTTCACACACAGAAATGTTTCACTCCTTCTTTTTTACTTTGTATTGTAATGATTTGTTAAAGGCTGTAACATTATACAGTTCATGAAGAATAACTATTATTTGCTTTAATCATACAGTTTTAAGAGGATGATATATCCACTAGCTATCATGTATTCAATGTGAGATATCCTTTTCTATTTCCGTTCCTATTTGCCAAAGTACTGCTAGCCTATCCCTTGCATACAATAAGTCATAATGTTAGAAATAATTTTGTGTTATTCTTAGTAACGAGCATTATAAAATCGACTTTTAAAATATAAAATAAAATGGCAAAAGGTGACCTTTGCTTTACATTGTAAGTATTGTAAAGTTGACAAAACAGTGCAAGTGGAGAAGACCATGACAATATAATTTTAGTTACTGCAAACATTGTCCGTTCTGGGAGACTTTAAACAACTAGAGGTTCGGGCCTCTACGCAGCCCTCTCACCACGTCGCAGCGCCGATCTGACTGATATGCCCATATATGGAGAATTGGAGATTTCTGTATCTGTTAGTCCTTGTCCCTTTTATGCCCATATATGGAGATCTCTGTATTTGTCAGAAGAAAAAAAATCATGACACACATTATAATTTATATTTATTATTCAGTATGCATGTTAAATTGCTAGTTTTCTGAAGTCTGAAGTTGAACATTACATCTTGTGTCATCATTGGCATCGCAAGGCGGACACTAAATAAACCAAAAACATCCCATTATTCAAGCAAGGAATTATTTTAAATACTCTTTTCAGTGCAAAATAGCTAAAGCAAGGCTAATTAATAGAAGAATGATTCCAGTTCGTTACTTATATTCAAATTGTCACTTGGATCTTTCCCCCCCAGTGTTAAAAAAAAGTAGCCATCTTTAAAAAAAGGCAGTAGTTACATCAATAAATAAAAAAACAAAAAGTAAAACTGGCAACCATCCAAACCAGGTGAATGGACTTTAGGAGGGAACACAACTGTAGGTTCCCTTGATGTGCAGCAAATAATCAACAAATAACTCAACAAATCAACAAATCTACATATGCTAGTATTAACATTGTGTTATGATACTGTAGTTATGTTAAGAATTCTACACAAGTTCTATGTCACCACCGTCAGGAAGAAACCTTGTATCGCAATATATATAACCCGCTAACCCTATCTTCTTATGTTTTTTCTTACTTTGTTGTGTGACTGTGCTCGCACAAATGTAGCGAAGAAAATAGCCGATATACAAGTTTACAAGGCTTTACAATCACATTCAGACATCAAGGAATTTGATGTCTGGCTGTGACTGCTCTCTGTTTAAGAATGGGGTCGAGCCAAGGTTGATTTTCCATTTCCTGAAAAAGTGACTGTTTTGAACATACAAGGTTTTTCCGCCCGACCAAGACATTATCAATAGAAGGTTCCATGAAAATAACTGTGCCCACTTGAAGTCACGTACACAAGGTTCCTTCATATTGTTCAAAATGTGATAACTTTTCCTTAATTTATTAACCAGTTTGGGAAAGTTTACAGAACGCTGATGGCGGCTGGACACAATGACTATCAACGAGGTAATTATTACCTAACTGAAGATAATTGGACCAACCACAGAGTGTGAAATTACAATGGGCATGATACTACAGGAAGTGTGCAGTATTTGTGGATGTAGAAAATCTGACATTTTGCAATATCCATCCATTTCAAAACCTGGAATTTGTAAGTAATTCTGTGTATACTTTTCCCGTTATTCCAGACCAGTGTAAGTACCCAGAGTAGCCTACATTGTGCCTCCATGCAAGAATAATATCGTCACTTGTCGTACAAGAGTGACGAGCAAAAGTAACAGTTCCGGACATGTGAGGTTTCCACCCGACAGCGACGATAATCGTCTCTTCAGGATTCACATTCAAAAATAGCAAAAGTTGCAGCTCTACAAGCTCGAAACGCGGTGCGAGGAGCTTGCAGATGCGTGTGACGCTGTAGGATGATCAAGTAGGGCATTCATTTTCGAGAAAAAAAAACACAAAAAGTTAGAATATGGAGATAAGAGGTTTCTGACCGACGATGTGACGATGTACTGTATTAGATTGAGATATTACTGTGATAACACAGTAAAAAAAAAAAAAAAAAGCAGCCCAAAGGAGTGGTGACCATAATAGGTCCAATCCAATGGTGTTTCTGCATTGGTCCAATCCGGTGATGACTCATTGTTTAACCCATTCAATCCGGGAACACATCCGTGTCATTTTAAGATTTCTTTGGATATTCACGATTTTTCAAAAAATATTTTAGAAAAATCCTGAAAATATGTGCAAATCTTTGAATATATATGTATATAGTTATTTATATTATATATTCAAAGATTTGAAAAAAAATCGTAATTTTTTAAAAATAGCAGACATACAAGCTCATAGCGCGGCACTTGGTGAGCACTATGAGCTTGTATATCTGCTATCTTTTAATAGCCAAAGGAATCTAAAATGACAGATGCGTTCCCAGATTGAATGGGTTAACGTGTGTGGCTCAAACTCAGGTTGAAAAGGCATCATCTTTCATCTGCTTGGATCTCAAGCAGAAAATAATAATAAAAATAAAAAGTTGAAACAAGACGTTCACAAACTTTCACAAGCCGACACTCAGTCAATCATCAAATATTCCATCTACGTCATCTGTAGCTCTTCCCTACTGTTCTTTACCTAAGCTCACCTTCCTTTGTCTGTTCAAAACGTATCTACCCCACATCTAAGTCACTCTACAGTACGTGGATTTAGAAATCCAATCAAAAATAGCCGTCACATTTCCCATCTTTTTTCCCTTCAGTTTTCATTCTGCCTTTCAACCTCTTGCCATTTCCTCTACACCCAAGCCAACCCTCATCTATTCTCTTTTCGAGTTCCAGTCCAAATCGCAGCCTACTCTCATCCCGTTGGATTCAATCATACTGCTAAATCTACTCAAATCCACATATCTTTCCCTACAAAACTGCCTACTTCAGTTCAAACCCAACTCATAAGCATGGTCTTTGCCTGCCTGCCACAATTTCTAAACCCCTTCTTTTTTCTTTTTTTTAATGGCAGCTCTACAAGCTCACTCCATGCCATCTAAACAATTTCTAGTTCTCGTGAATGCTAAATATACGTCCGCTACCTCCATCTCTTGCCACGCGCACACACACACACACAGTCGCTCACGCACCAAACACATGGACCATGTAAAACCTTTCATTAACAACAGTTCAACACAGACATTAGACACAACCTAGAGCCATACATACATTCAAACAGACAGACAGATCAGGACATGCAAGCTGTCTTCTGTGTTCATTGGGGGAAATAACAGATTACCAACCGACTCCGAGTCTTGAACCAAAATATCCATCTTACATTTGTTTTGCGTTGATTTCTTAAAAGATTCCCTTTCATTTTTTGTACACGGCTCAGGCAGAGTTTATTGGCTATGGGGGGTAGTCTCGTGTAGAAGTCATGAGAGCAGGAGGAGTAATAGCCAGCCTCCAAAAACACACGTGGTTACGTGGCGCGCCGCTCACCAAAAATAGCCGATCTACAAGCTCGCAATGACTCGCAGTTACGACGCGTTGTGAGCTAGTAGATCGGCTATTTTCGGTGCACGACAACCGGCGTGCAAACCAAGTACAAATCAGGCGTCTCAGGTAACACACCTCATTGTTTTGACTATGGAAGTCAGATGGCTGAGGGTAAAAGTCAATGTACTGTATTAGTCAGGAGGAAGCCAGCTCGATGTGCGCTCAAAAAAGGTAAAGCTTCAAAAAAAGGTAAAGCTTTTTCGTGTTCATCATCGGAAGGATCACGGGTTGATTCCTTGGAGACGAAGAGGCTTTCCGGAGTTCGGCTGCAGAGGTGCCAAACCTTTTTCCGTCTTACTCCTCCTCCTCCGTCTCCCTCTGTCAGCAGTCAGAGACCTCAGAGCAGCTTTCACCCGTGGTTCTTCTCCGTTGACGCACAGACTTCTCTTCATCCTACAGGAATCACACACCGTATTAATCCTCAACCACCTTTCTTCTTAGCATCGATACAATCGATCTCTTGCATTACAAACCAATTTTCCGATCGATACAAATCAAACGATACGATACGTTGCCGTTTACATATCGATGCAGTTGTATCGTTGGAATTCAAAATCAATACATCCGATTCAACTGCTGCATCGTTACTTATTTCCGCAGCCCCTAATTAGTACGTTAGTCATTTGTGTTTCGTGCTCACCGTCTGGAAAACGCCATTGTGGCCCCATTCTACAGGAGAGTGGTCCTCGCCCTCGGGGTCTTCTCCATCGTCCTCCTCTTCCTCACCGTCCTCCTCCCTCACCGTGTCCATCCCGTCCTCCTCATACTCCGTCAGACAGTCGGACTCCTCGGCTGCATGGAGAGCAGAGACGTTTAACCCATTAAGACCCGAGGCCGATTCTATAAATGTCTTCTAAAATCAGTTTTCTGAAAAACGTATGTTGCTATATCAGTGGTGCTCAAACTTTTTCATGTCATGGACCCCCACAATTATATGTATTTGGCCGCTAACACCCATCTCAATTTCTCAATTTTGTTCCAGGGACCCCCAGAAGCAAAGATTTGTGTAAAAAAAATCGCTTTAAAAAAAGAGATAAGATAATATTCAAAAAAATGCACACATTTCCCCCATTTTCCCCAGATCTACAAGCTCATGCTATGAGCTTGTAGATCTGCTATTTTTGAATAGCCAAAAGTATAAAATATGGTTTAAGTGGTTAAAACCTACAATGACACAGATGATTACCCGGTTTTAATGGGTTAACCACGTAAACCCTACATTATATATTTCGTTGGCCTGGGTCTCCGAGGGTCAATACTTGGCCCCATCCTTTTCCCCTCAACCAATTTTCCCCTCTACCAAATCCCTTCGCCAATAATAGCCAATGTATAAGCTTACGGATCTACTATTTTTGCCGAATGTTCGCCTATTATCGCAGAATGTTCCTTGGGCTATTATGACATGCCCACAATAGGGTTAACACTAGGGTTAAAGGATTTATTGTTTCATGCAGGATGTTGTATACGTACATTGAGCTTTAGGGTTTGCATCGAACATGAAGGAAAGTGTGCCCTAGAGAAATGAACGGTGTTCTTGTGCCTCACCTTCTGCAGTTACAAAGGTTGTGACTGGCTCTATCCTGGACACTATTTCAGCCAGGTCAGTGAAGTCAGCACTTGGACATGTACAGGACTGAAAGACAAGCAAAGAAATTGGAGCTTGAAAAAGAAAAAAAACGTTTCTTTTGGGAATCTGCGTACAGCCTAGATCACAAACTTCAATTGCTATTTACTGTGTGTGTGTGTGTGTGTGTGTGTGTGTATGTGTGTATGTGTGTGTGTGTGTGTGTGTGTGTGTGTGTGTGTGTGTGTGTGTGTGTGTGTGTGTGTGTGTGTGTGTGTGTGTGTGTGTGTGTGTGTGTGTGTGTGTGTTGAACTCACATCATTCCTCTTGCTGTCATTATAGTCAGCTGAGCGGTGATCTTTCAGCATGTTGTCGATGATGTCACCTCGGGCCCAGCCAGTAAACAGCAGCTTACCATGCTGGAAACCCACATCCTGATAGACAAAAGGTTTAATCAAACTATCAACAAATAATGTGTTTTTTAAAATGCTGATATTTTTTTTGTATCTCTCCTATGTGAGACTACTGAAATATTGGCTTGTGGAGTTGGCTCTCTCTTTAAAAAACAGCATTTTCCAGTGGGCAGATGCTCTGGGATCAATAAACTTTTTACACTCGATTGGAAACTCAATTGTCTTTCTTCACTCCTCATGTGACCTGGAGGATTCTCTGGCGTCTTTAAACGAGGCACACATTATGAGTAGGGAGAGGCAAGTGCCCCACTTCCTCATGTAGTTTGTTAAGTACGTGTACGTAAGTTGTGTTCAAGCTAAAGCAGGATATTAGGATAATGTCTAAGAGTCAGTCAATCGGTCCTTTCTCTGTGTCTTTTTGTCTTATGAGACCAAGCCTCATGTACTGTACTAGTATGCAGTAATTCTTTACGGTCTTGCTCTGAAAGAGGCTAAGCCTGTGTCTGTGTGTGATGACGTCATTACGTAGAATACACAATGATGTTACTCAAACTGACAGACCATCTTGTGTACGCCAGTATTGAAATCTAAAGCTTATTCCAAGAATGCATCTGATACTAATATAGTAGAACAACCAAACAAACAACAAACGATAGCAGGCCAAAGACATGCCATCAACATTGAGATAAAACTCACATAGATCTCGTCAAACTTGCCGAAGTCCATGGTCTTGAAGCGATCAATGGGCGGTCTGATGTACTCACAATACGCACTCTTCTTCACCACCTCCAGCTGACGCACACACGACACATAGGCCAACCGAGACTGGATCTCTGCCATGTCTGGTACCTGGTCATGTCACAGAAAGTATGCATTAGTCAGTGTGTAGAAATCCCAACTTCAATATCTCAAAATCCCTGTGAGATACACACTATACACCAACATCTATACTACGCTTTGTTTTAAAGGTGATTTAATTCCGGAGAAAAAACATCTCTGTTCAATAAAAACACATCCCTAGAGGAGCTTTACAAGTACCACTTATCTTTGCTCAATCTATTCTCTCATTTTGTATCCTAGGATCTATGAATATCAATACCTTTGACCCTCCAGAATATGGGTAATCCAACAGAGAACATCTGAACAGAAACACCAAACGCACCGCAGCGAAAAGATAACATGCCAGTCACGTCCTCATTGATTGGACCCACTTGTCGTGTCAGGGACGAGGAAGCGCTCGCATTTTATCACTCAACGTCCCTGCATAGTTCCTCAATGACTGAGGATTGCATTTAGTGAGGCTCTTATTTGCCGTTTGGCCTGTGACCTCACAGCCCGTCCAAGCTGCATGCCCTGCGGCAATCCTGCATCCAGTGAGTGTTGTCTAAAGACCAGATTTAGTTGTAAAACACGTAGGAGATATGCAGAGCACGAAAAACGAATTAGGTTAAAAAAGACATGAATAAAGAACATGCTTTTTGGGGGAGTGAGTCTTTCACTTTCACGAAAGTCATACATACATACACACTGGCACATTGTGCTGTCTAGACATACTGTACCTTCACTTTCTCGGCCCAAGGGTTGATGCGTTTCCACAACAACCACCAACCGGACAGGGAGTCGCCATAGTTGCAGAGGTCTGTCTCATCCTGGCTGCCCACATCAATGGCGATGACCGTTTTGGCACCCATGTTTCTGGCTATGTCCGCTGTAGACGTTCAACAAGAATGCATGCACGCAAAACGCCACAACAGGAATAGTGAGAAAACCAATCATGTATTATTATAGTTGTGTGAGGGAAAAATCCCAAAATACTGAGATAGACTCGCACCACAGAAACAGCCTCCGTCTCTTTTCGTGTTTTTTTTTTTTTTTGCCTCACTGTTGGGACTTTGTGGCCAATTACTTATACGGTATCTAGCCTAATTTGTAAACATAGCAGTTTCTAGCCAACAGTGAGAGCAGGTGGCCACAAACTTTGTGTTCAACTTGTTGATGTCAACCACTCAAGCCCTATGTACAATTATTTGGAAATGCTTGTCCATAATGACATGCCCAAAATAGGGGGACCAGGGTTAAAGTGGTTAAAATGGCACTTGGTGTGCTGGCTGTTTCGTGGTTTGGGTCTGAACCCATTCACCTCTGACACAAGAAGACATCCCACTAGCCCAAGGCTTTGATCTGAGGCCAATAGACCTTGATAGATCACAACCTATTTGAGGAAAAAGCATAGTGGTAATAACAGTGGAACTCGGAAACTACAAATTGATTTGCCTTGGCTCCTTTCTATTGGATCAATTTAGGGCCTGAAACCACTGTATTTCACAAAACTCAAGAGACTGGTTATCAGTATTGATGTCAACAAAATCAAATGGGTATTCGTGACACTCAGTCAGGGCTTTGTGAAATGCAGGGTTGGTTTCACAATATACACAAGTCTACTAGACTAGTTCATATCAAACAGTGATAGATTCAGGGGATGTTTTCATCTGCAAACCATCATGAAAGCCAGGTACGATACATTTCTTGTATCACAAACATTACTGGAACATGAAGGCCTACATTTTGGTCTGATGCTTTTTCCAAATGCCTTTGGGAAGTATCAAGATGCATTTAATGGTCAGCAGAGGAGAAATGCCCCCATCCAAATGCAGTCATCCTTCCCCTGATTGCAATGGAGAAAAGAATACTGCTTTTTTTTGTGTTGGTTATACCACAAACCACAGCATGATAAACAGTACACTTATCCCATTTCAACCAAATGGGAAGACATCTTCAAATCAGACCAGTGTCTTGCAGGTCAAAATTACATCAAAAACAAATTCACACTTTTAA
The DNA here is from genome assembly GCF_963280865.1 of Gymnoscopelus braueri. Classification (NCBI taxonomy): domain Eukaryota; kingdom Metazoa; phylum Chordata; class Actinopteri; order Myctophiformes; family Myctophidae; genus Gymnoscopelus; species Gymnoscopelus braueri. The sequence continues at coordinate 20,470,708 of NC_137604.1, forward strand.
TCAAGCTTTCACAGAAGCTCACATAAGTTCCAATGAGAGTTCCTCCCCCATTTTAATACTGAACCAGTCAGACACTAGGCTGCTTTGATGGACCGATGGACAGAAACACCACATACCTCAATTCTGTTTTGAAAACTGGTAGACAATTGACCATATTCACATGGTGGCCAATTTGCTCTTACTTCAGACTCCCAAGGATGAAGTAAAAGCAAAATGGCCGCTGTGTGAATGCGATTAATGCGATATGCGGGTTTTATATGAAGCCACCACAAATACAACACTCAACAAATGCTGACCTTTCCCCATCTATCAAAACAGGAAATTGAAGGGTCTATGGTACAATATACTAACACTTTTTCAGATTGAATTTGGTTCTATATTTAGCCAGACCCATATCTTGTTCCCAAATGATCTGACAAATCAAGTGTTGAGATGGGGAAAAGGCAACACACCACTCAGTGACTACCCTTCACCACAAGCCCACTGCTAGACTTAAATACATATGCTATACTTACCCAGCCTCTAAACATCACACACTTTTATGGAACCACTTCTAAAGAGCATCCCACTCCCTCGCCCCTTTACCCCTCCTCTTCTTTGTGGAGGGGGGTTAAGGCTTGGTGGTGCGGGGAGGGGCTCTGTGTGTGTGTGGAGGAGGGGGGGTGGGATGGGGGAGGGTTACCACCTCTACTTGCCTGGCAGGTTGTTGATGTATCCACCATCCATTAGCAAGTTGCCATCTTTGGGGTCACAGAGTGGCGGCAGGTAACCCGAGAGGGTCATGCTCGCCCGTACATAGCGCCACAAAGAGCCTGACACACCAGGAAGGGAGGGGAGGAGGAGGAGGAGGGATAATATCTCAATTACGTTGCCCAAACGTGTCATGGTTAGTGCCCGCGCAGACCACGGATACCAGCTCCACGCAGCGCCATTAGAGCACCGGGAGGTACCAGTAGCCTAACCTTGTGGAGGCTGGGATTGTGGTTCTGCTCTCCTCCGGGCTCTGCGGTGTGTCGCTCAAAACCTCACTACCTCGCACCGAGACCCAGAGTGACGACAATGGAGCTGCGTGCGAGGTTTAACGAACAGGATATGGGCGACCATCGCAGAGCACCAAAGGTTCTTTTGATTTCCAAACTATGTCCCAACATCAGGGGTTCTGCTCCGTGGGCCAGGTAGAATTTAACAATGCCCATCTTATTGTTATCTACTCATTGCCTACTGAACTGTGTATCAAAGAGGTGATCAGATAGAGCAGTTGACCTACAGTAACCTTTACAAACTCAAAGTAGAGAAGGAGCAGAATTGAGATGTTGTGACACCGTCTGGACATCGCTCACAGTGAACATCAGGGGGTGAACCTGGGCTGTCCTGTCCTGCCGTACAGCTCACTGTCGGCGGGGGACAGGAGCAGACCGCATGGGTTGGAAGGATAAAAAGGAGCACCACAGACTGTGCGTGGACTTTTGAGAAGTGCAGGCGGAGAAATGTGAACGCTGAAGCGGAATCCCTCTTGCGGGCCGGGTAATGGAGGAGGCTTTTGCAGGAATCACTGAACTGCCAACAGATCTGAATTTTGTCCACAAAGGACTGACCTTTGTCAAAGGGGACCTTGTATTTCAGAGCCAACAAGGCGTATAGAGGAATTAAATCGATGGTGTGTGGGGGGGGTGTGTCAACAGTAAGTTCCAGAACACTTATTCCCAAAGTAAAAAATAAAGAAAACGAGGAACATTACAACACGCCATCAATACAGTATTTAGGATAGAAATACAGTATATGAATGGGCACATATTGCAGTATTGACATGCACATAAAAGGCAAGCAAAGCCAGGGGAAAGGACAGGTGGTATTCACACTGTAGGAGCAAAGGTTTGATGCGACGCATGACCAGACCTCCTCAGAGGCAAGGACAGGAGGAACAAGCCATCGCTGAATCCACATCAAAGCCACCTTTTATGATCCAACAATAGAAACAAATGCATGCAGTGATGATGACCTTGTCTAATACACCCCACTGAGGCACATAAATGGCTGTACCTTTTCTGAACTAAACGACTGACAAAGACATTCATCTGCGAGACGACTTGTTCATTGATTTCTGGCAGGCTAAGCTGGGGTAATACCAATTTTTCCAATACTGCTTTAGAAACATTCTGGGAACGCTGGATGCCTGGGATTCAAAGGGAGATGCAAAAAAAGTGTGGGGAAGGAACTTCAAAGCTTTGTGAAAGCTTGCTGAAACGAGGGTGACGTGGCACGTAGAGAACGTAGAGAAGTGCTTACCAGCCACCAGCCAAGTGCAGAACATTGCAGAGGAAAACAGCATGATGCCTGATTTATGCTCCGCTGCATGACGCCGTCTCGTGCGGAAAACAGCCAAACCTACGAGCTCACAACGCGTCGCATGCGCCCAGTGGTGGAAAGTAACTAAGTACATTTACTTAAGTACTGTAGTTAACTCTTTGACTGCCAGAGTATTTTCATAAAGTACTCCCCCAGTGCCAGCAATTTTCGTGTTTTTTATTTTTATATTTTGTAATTTTTCATGAAAATAAATTATCAGTGTTTTTTTAAAGACAGAGCACAAATCCGCCACTAGAGAGCAGCACATGACAGCTTGATCAGCTGTCATGACAGCTCGCACCCCACACACACAGTCAAACAGTGAAATACATGAAAACGGATGTGACGTGGTCTCAGATTGTCCGATCGGCCAAAATTACGATGTGATACACGACGGCGATGACTGATCGTCACCCAGACCATAGATTATAGAAGAGAACCTGTCCGTTCGTTTGTTATACCGTGTGAAAAACCGTGTGTTTACCTATTCTGGACGAAAATGACCGGGGAAAAAAAATCAAAAACCGGAAACGGAACCCAGGTCATGAAACCGGATGCAGATGTGGGTGAAGTAAGTGGAACTCGAAAATAAGATTGAATATTAAGCAGCATAGCGCAATCAGAGATTAAACAATGAACGCGCGTCCAACGCGTCTAACGCGTCGACGGCGTGGGTGGATTAAGTAGCAATTGACGCGTTTTCGAGTCAATGGCGTTTATAGAGTTAAGTACAATTTTGAGGTACTGTATTTGTACTTTACTTGAGTATTTCCAATTTCCGAGGGCTTAAGTGGTTCCGATTTTACTTCTACTCCACTACATCTCAGAGGCAAATATTGTATTTTTACTCCACTACAATTATTTGAAAACTTTAGTTACTTTGCAGATATAAATTATTACATTATAAAACATACATTATCCACTTTAGCCATATTTTATACCTAGGCCATTTGAAAATAGCCGATCTACAAGCTCGCGTTGCGACGCATTGTGAGCTTGTAGATCTGCTATTTTCAAACATTTTAGTACTTTTACTTTTGGTACTTTAAGTACATTTTGATACCAATACCTTTGTACTTTTACTCAAGTAAATTTTGAATTCCGGACTTTTACTTGTAACAGATTATTTCCACATTGCAGTATTGATACTTTTACTTAAGTAAAACATTTGAGTACTTTTTCCACCACTGCGTGCGCCACGCGTTGTGATCTTGTAGGTCGGCTATTTGCGGCACACCGACACCATCGTACGAAGAAGCGCAAATCGGGCTTGAGGAGAATGGCAGCAAAACACAACAGTCACAAGGAGGACTACAATGCACCTCTCTCTCTCTCTCTGACCCATGGATACCGTATGACGCAAAACCTCCCAAGCCAATCGGTGGGTGCGGGGGGGCTGAAGTCACATTGAAGGGGGCAGGGGGAAGCCATAATTCACCATTTACACCCTATATATACTTTGTTGACCAGGGTCCGCCAGGCGGTCTGTCCTTGGCCCCCTCCTTTTTTTCCCCTCCACACTGATCTCTTAGCCGAAAACAGCTGATCTACGAGCTCACAATGCATCGTGAGCTTGTAGATCTGCCATTTTCGCCGGATGTTTGCAGAATGTCCGCCTATTTACGAAATGCCCAGAATAGGGACGCTAGGGTTCATGTGGTTAAGACCTGATAATGTGTGTGGTGCAGTAAAGCCAATCGGGGAGTGTAACAATATCCCTACTGATCATTGCAACACTCAATACTTTTCAATTGTTTTTTTCCTTCCAAACCATGGGTCCCCAATGTCCAACTGGTCAGGGTGGGTCGGGTTAAGGAGTGAGTGGGGAACTCACAGGTAAGGCTGGGCGATAATGGGCAAAAATCCCAAAGATTTACCAAATACTGATATTGTGATATCGTGGGGATGGCTATTGGTGCTTTGATAAAATCTTAGTGATGCAAATGCAACAGCTAGAATAGGTAAAGGCAAATAGTAGAACGTTGTTCAGGTAAGTTCAGAACATTACATCACCTGTAATGCAATACGAGACAACACTTATACTATATCACGCCGTTACAATATCCAAAATTTAGTCTCATATCACTATGTTGATTTAATATGGCTATATTGCCCAGCCCTACTCATGGAGAGGACGAGGAGGGTAGCCCGAGTGGTCGATTGGTGTTTTAGAGAAAAGGAAGAGTTTTGGTGGGTGGGACTTGAAGTCTGACCTGGGACATTGTTAACATAGCAACCATCCACAAGCAAGTGGCCATCCTTGGGGTCGCAGAGGGGGGGTAAATAGGGGGTGTAGGAGGCGCTGGCTCTAACATAGCGCCAGACGCAGCCTGTCGGGAAATGAAGATGGAGAAGGAGGAACACATCAAACACGTGGTGGAGCTCACGTCACAGACGGGGAGAGAGAGAGAGAGAGAGAGAGAGAGAGAGAGGGAGAGAGAGAGAGAGAAAGACAGAGAGACAGAGGGCGTGAGAGAACGCGAGAGAGAGAGCGAGAGAGAGAGAGAGAAGGCAAAGAAAGAGCAAGAAGGAGAAAGACAGCAAGGGAAGGCTGGCAAAATAGAGAAAGTGAGCAACACTGCAAAGAGCAGGACAAGGGATGGTAACAGTGGCTGAGCAAGAACACAACCCAAATGTGACAAATAAAACTCTTGTCGTCATACATTCCACCTAGCAGCCTTATTGGCTGCATAGGTTTAGTACAGTTATTGTGAAACAAAAGACAAAAATGTCACTAGATTTTGCCTAATTTCAAGATATCAATATAAATCATTTGAATAATTATTTGAATACCATTCACATATTGACCTTGGATAAAAATAAAAATAAATACAATAAAAACAAAAATGATGTAGACTATAATAACCTGTGTCTCAGATGAGCGCAGCTACTGTATGTAAAGTCTGTCTGATATTTCATATTAAGTGTTAGGGAATTAGAATTTGCATTGTTAATGGTAGTCTCCAACAAGCCAAAGAGGTAGGGATAGAGAGAGAGAGAAAGAGAGTGAGACACCTTCATTTTTATATTATATTGACCCGCAAATGTCTCCAGAGAAAAAGGTAAAAATAGGGGATCTAAGAGCAAGATTGTGTTGCTGCATAAATCAAGAGTTCTTAAGCTTTGTAGATGCCCGATTGCCTTATGTAGCAGCCTTGAGTACTGCAAAAAAAAACTAAAATAAATATATCTTCAAGTAGAAATACTGGGGGCCAAGCAGTGAGCGCAACATGCCATAGCGAAAGCATGTGTTCAAAAGGCTTCTTATTCCTCCAGTGGTCATTAGGGGTGCCCTTCTACCACACTAAGAAGTTTCTGAAAAATCGGCATAAACCGATAGAGCCCTCTAGCGCCCCCAATTAGTTTTCATGGTCCGATAATGGAGGATCAGCCTCTGCGTATGTCTGCTGATAAGCATACAAAGTTTTGTGGCATTTGTGAGCTATTCGCCTTTTTGTGTAATAAAAACCCATGCCCTCTACAATATTCATTGGCTCATGGAAACCTTTTCCTTAGCTGGGATTTTTGATATTATTGCATACATTCTGTGTGTATGTTTTGGGGAAATTGCTCAAAGATCTTAGAAGGAGTATGTATTTAAGTGTTCTCTCTAGTGCCGCATTTGGTGTTCATGGTCCAGTAATGGCCTATGTGTGCTGAAAAGCATAGAATGTTTTCCTCATGAGGGGAGGCATGTGTAAAAGAGGTCATAACTGTAGGTCAAATGGGGCATGACATATGCCTGTTCAAAATTTATGATTTTAATCCCCCACCCCCCCACCCCCCCGGCCAACCAGAGTAAGATTTGTTCCTTTCCCTTTTGTCACGACCCTCTACCATTCAACAAAGTTTCATAAAAAGCGACCGGTTATGCCTGAACTGCGAAAAATGTTGGAATAATAATTAAATTAACAATAGGGTGTCGCCACATTGTGATAAGTTGTTTCGCAATGTTCACCCGTGACATGCCCAGAAAAGGGATGCTAGGGTTTATGTGGTTCACTATTACTATATAACTAATAGAGAAATCTATAGAGTGAAAACAAACGCATGTGTGGATGCATCATTACACCCAAGAAAACAAGTGACTAAAGACAACTTAGTTAAAAGTGACTGAAGTCAAAATAACACATGGATCAGTGTCATTCTAGAATTGCATGAAGAGAGCATGTCAGAAAAGCTACAGTACAAGAAGCAAAGGAAGTGGGGGAAAGGGGTGAACGGGGAGGGGCAGGGGGGCATTAAGGAGGAGCAAGGAGAAAAAAGCCAGGGGGGGAAGTGTTCTGGATCCTAAATGTTGACATGGACATTTGCCAGGCGAGGTCTACGGAATCTGTATCTAAACCAGTTATGTGGCCTACAACGTAGCCTATAGACAGACGTACATCTTTGCAGATATATGCACATGGGGAACCGACATTAGGACAGCAACTAGATCGTGTTCGGGGGAAGTTCTTAGACATGTTGACATAAAATGGATGGTATATGATTATGGAGAATGACAGTGAATAGGCTACAGGTTTATCATGTTACTTAAATTAGATGGAATGAAGGAATGAATGAAAGACAGAAAGAATAAGAAGAAAGAAAGACTAGTTTTTTTTTTTTTAGGAAGACATGATGGATAGGAAGAATTAATTAAGGGGGAGAAAGACAGGGCTTTGCTCCAGCAGTTAGTAGACACATGCCAAGATGCAATCACAAGCATTTCTTGGAAAGACCCAGGCCAGTAAATCCATAACCCCCCAAATCCAGCAACTGATATGAAAGTATGAAAGAATTGTAGTTTACAATGCAGCAATTGCATCTACACGAATAGTAGAAGTCAAATTCAGCACCGCTGGGTTTTTGGCAAGTCGGTGGATTTCTCAAATTTCTCTGAGAACATACTGCGCAGTGTGCATTGAATTTGGGGGTGAATGGCCTTCAATCAATTATTAGTTGATCAGAGTCATCCCAGTATATAGCAATTTTTTAGCTAAAGTTGGGAACAGTGCATTTTATTCTATCAGTAAAACATACACATTCCAGAAACATATTGGTGACAATTAATCAGCATACTAGCATGGTAAGGTTAAGTATTTTACTCTGAACTTTCTACAGTACTTTCCTATTTGACTTAGCTTCATAACCTAAACTTGAGAGCATACAGTCCAGACACTCTGTATTATGCATACTGTAGCCTGTTTAAAGGAGGCCTCTAGTGGCCATAGTAAGCCAACTGCATTAACATATTTCACATGTACTATACACTATTTAAGATTCTCCTCCATTAGCTTTGTTGTATTATATCTCATCTGTGCTAACTGACTTCATCAGCATGCAAACATTAACGCACATAAAAGGTCAAATTTAGTCACGTGTCATTTTACTGTTACTCTGTGCTAAATGCATTTACATGGAGTTTTCTTATTTTTGGAACAAAAGGTAATGCCCATGCCATTTTCACACATTAGTTCGCCGTCATTCTGGACAGGTTAAGTAGCTTAACCATTGAACTTAAACGCATTCAACTTAAATAATGGCCTACACATTGAAAGTCCTATGGTCCCTGTGTATACGATTCTAACAGCTTTGGACTGACCTGACATTAGCCTATATCTATCCTAACCTTTAAAATAAAATTAGATAAAATACATAAATGGATAAAAATAAGGTCTAACTAACAGAAGATAGTCATAGGGCAGAGAGCCAGAGTGATCAACTCAGCTGTCACTCACCATCCTGATGAACACGCATGGAGGAGGCAGTGATGTCAGTGGTCACATTGAAGTACGGCAGCCACAGGTCCTGTAAACACACACAAAAGATGCCCCCACCCCCCAGTTTTGTTTGCTATAGGTATTGTTTCTAGGCTATGTCTAGTCTAGAAAGTACTTTCTAGTTAAGTACGTACACTAGAAAAAACTGTCACCTTTGGTTGCATAATCATTTTTATTTCTATAAAGATGTGTTCACATTAGAGCAAAAAAAAGCATGACACTATCTGGAAAAGCGTGAAACGCTCGTCTCCATAGACTTTGCATTGAAACTTGAAGCTAGTCTTTTGCGTCACACTGCTCAGTGTGAATGGGGCTTCAGATCTATCCATTCAGGCAGCCTGTAATGGTGTGCCATTGTAATGTGACCACTCACCTCAGCTTGCTTGTCCTGGAACACTTTGTAGATGCTGGTGTTAAAGGCAGTGCCAGTGAACATAGAGGTGATGGGATAGGTCAGGTCCAGTACTGTTTTGAACACAGAGTTCATCGACTATGAAAGAATAACAAAGTTAAGTCTGGAAAAAATAAGGAAAATGTATAATTGTTTGCATTTCTATGGACTCAAAAAAAGGTTTCATCTGCCACTGGTTTCTTTTACACAGCCAAAAATAAAATACTTTCCATTTTAGCAGTGCAATATTACAATCTTAGACATATTATTGAGGGACTGAATGGAGCACCTTGGACCACTCTCTGGCTCTCTGTTTGGTTCGCACGGCGCTCCTCTCCTCAGCGTACAGCGCTCCAATGAACGAGCCAATAGAGGTGCCGCCCACAATGTCTATGGGGATCCCTGCCTCCTCCATGGCCTTTATAACACCCACATGGGAGCATCCTCTGCAGGGATTAGAAGAAGAACCACGTAAAACGTTTGTAAAGGCTTTGCCCTCTAAGACCTACTCAACACTATTGGGGAACACAATAGCGACAGCTCTTAGAGGATGAAATGCATACATGAAATGTGTCCCCTGCATTTTACCCATCCTATAACAACTAGGAGCAGTGCCATTCGCTCTGGGAGCCGGCGCTTGGGGATAAGAGTCTTGCTCAGGGACACACATGGACACATTGCTGGCCTGGCCTGGCCTGGAATCGTACCTGGGACAACCAGGGCCTCTGGCTTCCCAGGCGGGCTGACTAACCACTCAGCTATGGCAGCCAGGTCAGCTGTCTATAACAGCGTTTGTCTGTACAGTGTATGTCCCTGGAAATTTTGCACAAATATGACTGGCCACACGCCCACACGGCTTCAGACTGGCTTCCAAATACTGACTGCACAGGGAAACCATGCCGTGATTAGACCCTTTCTTATTTATTCGTGTGATTGTGTGGGTTGGGATATTCCAATTAGAATTAAATGTATTGTGGAAGTCAGTTTATGTCACTGCCGAATGGAACTGAGGCGACATGGAAAGACTTTGTTGTTGATATACAAACATATATATTTTTTTTAAATCCCAAAAGTATATTAATGTCCATTTAAACGGCTTGCCAGGGCCATCTGTCTTCTCCATTACAGAAGTGCCATCTTAGGTACTGTAGGCCCCACTCACCTCGCTCCCCCTCCGCCCAGCACCAGGGCAATGCTGTTTCCTGTTAACACCCGGGCCAGCCGAGAGAAATCACTGTGTCGGTCTGCTGTCTTTTCAAACACCTTCTCATACACCTCCCTCTGCACACACACACAAGACGTGAGAAAAAGAAAGTCATATTAAGTCATGTTTCATTACAAACAACTCCCAAGATTTTCAAGTAATGCGTAGTGATCTTACCTGGAGTATCAAATGAAGGTAAATCAAATCAAAAATGTTACCAAATACCGTCTTGCAGTCTGCTAAATGTGTCTAAAGCCTATCTGGACGGGATTAGTATTAATTGGGGAGGTCTGGTTATTTTCACCCGTGTACTTTGGTGATTTGACTGATGTTGATCAATGTAATAACTTGTGATTATTACAGGAGTAATAGTTATTGGGCAAATAAGATACTGTTTTCCATTAAACTTCTGGATCCCTTGTCAGTTCTAATGATGTTCTAATGATCGTCAGTAATTAGAAATACTTTGCGCAGTCTAATCTTGCAAACTAGCTCATACATTTCCTCCCAAAACTAAAGTGACTGTTGAAATGTGCTGAAATGCATCTCTCCCCAAACTTAAATCATGGTGATCTCCTTAGTGCCTAGTTTTACTTTTTGGTATTTTGGCACTGCCTAACCACAAGACTCTAGGAGGCAACACTTGTCCTTAATGTGGGTTGTGTCGACAGTGGAAATGGAAGTGAGATGCCCCTTAATACTAATGTCGTCCGGTCAGGGCTTAAACCTAACCACCTGGCACCCATAATAGGGTAATGACTCAAACCTAACCACCTAGGACCTACTAGGGCTAGAGCAAACCGTGAAAACGATCTGTAATTAAATCCCCATTTCATAGAAAGAGAGAGAGTGTAACATTAGAATTAGCTCAAACATTCCTATCCAAACACGGAAAGCAGTGCATGACAGATTAGTGCTTGGTAGTAGTGGTGGGAAACAACGTTCATATCAGCGAACGAACGATTTCGTTCACGTTCACGGCAATGATCCGTTCGAATGATTCGTTCTCGTTCGGTAGCGCTTCCGGTCTCGGCGGAGCGCATGGGCTACTATATGCATGCAACTGTGTGCATCTGATCCCACTGACATGTCTGCACAGAAACACAGCACCTTCTTTGTAATATAATAATGTGTAGAAGTAATACATAACTATAATATAATGTAACGTTATTTGTATTAGTAGATAGTTATTTTCCACAAATGCAATATTTTATACAAAGCAGCCTAAGTCAGCACACTCACACGCCTATCGGTTTCCAACCATGTTTTTAACTTAAAACTGCAGCACACTATTTATTTGCATCTTCTATATATTCATATCATCTGTCCTTTGTCTAGAGAACCATGCATATTTATTATTTTGATACTTAACTCATTCAGTGCCACATGACGTCTAAGACGTCATGGCCTGAGCGCCCTGAGCGCCACGTGACGTCTAAGACATCATGAAAAAAATATATATATTTTTTTTTTCCTTGAAAAAAATGTTCAGAACCCAAGATATGATGCTTCAATCACTTCTTGTTTAACTTCTTACTGAAAAAGGCTGTATCTCGGCTCCTAAGCACTTTTTTTTTTACAATGAATTTTGGCTGTGGCACTCAGAACCAAACTGCCATAAATAAGCATGGCACTGAATGAGTTAAATGTGGTGCTAACGCTATCCGTCTTTTGTCCAGGAACAACGGTAGGCGATTATTTCAATTCAAATTAGCAATACACATGATGCATGTAAACTGTACCGCACAGCTGTCTGTCTCGCTGTCTGTCGCGGGAGGAACAGCCTGCCCGTCCTGTGTGCGGGGGAGGGGGGAGGGGGGGCATGAACGAAATGAGTGAACGTTACAGTTTCAGGAAGTGAACATGTTTCGTTCACGGCAAAGAACTAGTTCTTATGAACGAATCGATCATGACCGACCCCATCACTACTTTGGTGGGTGTTTGAGCCCTGGGTCCTACCAGCTTGCTGGGGCCGCGTCTGGAGAAGACCCTGCGGGGACACCTGAGGTGCAGGTGTCCGGAGCACCAGCTGCGCATGTTGAGCCACTCCACCGTCCTGGAGGGCCCAGGGCCGTCCTCTCTGTGCAGCAGCACCAGCTGCTTCAGAGCCCGGACCGCCGTGTTCTCCAGCATCTGTTCCAGCTATAGACAGAATGGAAGAGGAGGCGCAGCAAGGAGAACAGGTGGAAGAACACAGAGAGAGAGAGAGAAAGGGAGGTGAGAGAACGAGTCAAGTTGCGTTTCAAAATGCTGAAATTGTTTTTGACTCATTTTGCGTTTGTTTTCATTTTTGAAGATGGTAAGTATTTTAACTTTTTAACCACTTAACTCATTCAGTGCCAAAAATATTTCTGGCTATATCACCCCTGTGCCAAGGCCAAAAATACATTGTAAAAAAAAAGTGCTTAGGAGCCGAGATACAGCTTTTTTCAGTAAGAAGTTAAACAAGAAGTGAATGGAGCAGCAAATCTTCAAATCATCATATCTTGGGGTCTGAACTTTTTTTTTTTTAAATAAATAAAATATATATATATATTATTATTTATTTTTTTTCATGACGTCGGCGACGTCATTGGCACTCTGGGCTTATAAAAACGTGACGTCGGTGGCGTCAATAGCACTGAATGAGTTAAGCTGCACTTTATAATTTGTCGAAAGACGATGTCGCGTGGTGCAAATAGCTGATCGACAAGCTCACAATGTGTTGCATCGCAATATGTTGTGAGCCATTTCCAAGATTGAAGATTTTCGCCTATAATGACCCCAAAAAAATGTAGTGGTTAACGGTGCAATAGACCACATTCAACCACTTACAACACCTCTGTTGCATGAGGTTCATTATTTCCCAGATTCGTATCATGTAAGTAATGCTATGGCGCCTCCACTCAATTATTTAGGGAAAGAAATGAAATGAAAACAGAAGCACACATGAGTTTTGTTGGCCAACAAAATTATTTAAATGATTATTTCACAATCATAGTTTTCTTTGGGAAAAGCGATACTTATATTACACCTTTTTTTTTATAGCTCTGGGGATGTGTTATTTAAATATTTGTTTATGATTCGTTTTCATAAACATGTTATCTGTAATATACCGTCACTAACCTGACTCCGCCAGATGGGGGCGGTATTGAGTTTCACATGTTCACAATCCAGCCTCCATCTGACTGGGCTCGCTCAGCCCTCGAGTAGGGCTACTCTGCACCGCTGCGCGTGCGAACCAATCAGCGGCTGCTAGGGGCGGGATCTTGGCGAGACCGGATGCGACGCCGTCGAGAAGCGCTTATTGCGTTGCAGTTCTTTCACGATTCATCATGGTTGAATAGTATGCAAAAAAACTACTGCTCGCGCAGCTACTGTACGTCATGTAGACACGCCAATTATGATTGGTTGATAGACGGTGATATAGAGACGGTTCCATCCAATCACCTGCCAAGTAGCTTGAAAAAAAAGGGACCGCCCCTTCATCGATTGTGCTACCGAGGTCCCAGATGGAAGTAGCCTGTGAAACAAATGTGACGCAAGCGTCTTCCATCTGACGGAGTCAGGTTAACCCGTCACCAGGGTTGCCAGATCTGCTTATTATAATTTCCCTGCAAGATTTTATTTGAAAATAGCCGATCTACAAGATGCGACGCGTTGTGAGCTTGTAGATCTGCTATTTTCAAATAGCTGATGTATATGTTAAAGTGCTCATGTGGCCCATAGTCGCTTCTTTTGGGCTGGTTTTCCTAGACCTGGTTGCTTGTTTCTCTCACAGAATCTGGCAACACTGCCCGTCACCACCACCACCACTAGAAATGGCCCTCACCTGTCCCAGGGCAGGCTCCTGGTCCCCCAGGCCCACAATCAGGATACAATCTGCCTGTCTGATGCAGCGCTGGGTCCAGGGCGTCATGGTGTTGTCTGTCTGGTAGAGGACGATCCTGTTGATGTCCTCCTGCTGGGCCAGCCAGCCAGACAGCCGGTATTCATGGATACTAGCGGATGGAGAGAGACGGAGGAGGGAGAGTGAATAATTCAAAAGATGGGGTCGGTGATGAAATGCAGAGAAACACAGACAGTGATGAGGGAGAAAGGTTGCATCATATGAAGCTGGCTGTGGTTTGACAGGGCTGAGTATGTGTTTGGCTTATGTCGTCTGACTGACCTGTCCAACGCCGACGCACCCAGTCGCTCTCTGATTATTTCACTCGTTAGCAGCAACGTTGGCCCTTGAAGTTTGAACAGACAAAGAAACATCAATCACCGGGCAAAACAAATAAATAAATTATATTACATCGGAAGTTACGGGTATGCGTGGCTTTTCTATTTGTTATTGCCTATTTTCATTGGCTAGCGCATCACCACTACAGGTGTGCGTCGCATCTTCTAGGACTTTGTAATGCAGTAGACAACAGTACCAATTATTTTACTACAAACAGGGGGCGGCAGTTGCTCATCATCAACTAAACCAGTGGTTTTCAACCCTTTTCATATCAAGGTCCATTATTTATTCGGCATTTGAGCCACTGACCACCATTTGATGAGATTTAGCCTCTCAGACTTAGAATATTTTGTTATCGTTGGATAAGAATTTTGTCCACAATTCCATGCTATATTGCTGTTGCTACCATAGGAGAGATAACAGGCAAAAAAAATCAAAATCAAAATTCTCATTACTACCAAATGAATCACCCAGTTTCAGCTTGACCCGTTATCATTTTGAATCAATTAAAGTGACGTTGTGTGATGATTAAACGTGTGTGCTTGCCTTTCTAATACCGACTACCGAGCAGCGAGCTGTGTGTGTGTGTGTGTCTGCCATGTGAAGTCTGTGACTGTGTTTACAGCGAGGCAGCCGATTTGTCCTCCATCGTATGACGGTGGCGCGTGCCACAACGCGGTGCATCAGCGATGCATTGTGGACTTGTAGATCGGTTCACGCGTTCACGTGTGACACCGCCATACGATGAAGTAAAGCCTTTAGGGGAGACTTGGATTTGGAACCCTCCTGCCTCTCAGACTACAAGGCTCTGTGATCTCTTGAGACCATCTGCCGTTTAAGGTTACATCATTTTTTAATTTCATTTTAATTCTAACCTTAATTTTTTATAGTTGAACATTCTTTTATTTTTTAACCCATTACCTGGAACTGTGTCATTTTTAGATTTGAGCTAAAAAGCATTTTACACTTTAGGCTATTCAAAAATAGCAGATATACAAGCTCATAGCGCGGCACCGAGTGCCGCGCTACGAGCTTGTATATCTGCTATTTTTGAAAAATCATGAAAATGTGTGCAAATCTTTGAACATAATATATTTTTAAAGCGAACATTTTTAACTCAAATCTTTGCTTCTGGGGGTCCCTGGAACAAAATGTTTTGATGGGGGTCCGCGGCTAAATACATATAATTTTGGGGGTCCTTGACATGAAAAAGATTGAGCACCACTGATATAGAAATATACGTTTTTCAGAATACTGTTGAGATTTAGGAGACATGTAGAATCGGCTTCAGGTCTCAATGGGTTAAGGAATATTTGTTGACAGCCTTAGTGCCTTGCATGGTTCCCTCCGCCGTTGGTGTGTGAATGGGTGAATGTAATGCACCCAAATAAATAAATGCACCATTTACCATGTTAATACTGGGAGGGCTTCTAGACATACAGTAAGCAAGCAAACACATTGTCCTGCTGCTGGGTGTGATTGCTATAGCCAAACCGACTTACCAATGGCACTGAGGGCATGGCTGAGCTCCAGATTGAAAGCGTTGATAGGCACGTCATCACAGACAGGCAGGACAGCCACGGTGGACAGGTTACTGGCAGGGTTGGTGACATCGGGGCTGGACATCGTGGACAGACCCAGGGTGGAAGCTGGACGACAGGAGATGGGGTGTGTGAATGTACATGCGTCAACAGAGAAAGAGGTGTGTATGTGGGTCTTAGCGTGATCTCCCTATTAAGTTAAAATACCACTAATGAATTAAGTTCAAATACCACTATTAAATTATGTTTAAATACCACTATTTAATTAAGTTTAAATACCACTATTTAATTAAGTTTAAATACCACTATTTAGCCATTAGAACTCAATCACTTTTTAGCAGCAGGTGGGATAAGATGGTGGAGGTAACAGTGCAATTGATGGGTTCAGAGAGCAGAGTCAGTACAACTGAACTGGGGCTAATGAAAAAGGACAACCCACCACAAGAACTCTAGCATTTATTGCGTACTGGTGAGCTTTGTGTACTGTGTCCTATAGAGTTGCAGTCCTATCCATAGCTCTCCAAATAGAAGGGGAAGAGGGGGGCGTCATATTTGTTTGCTGGTTACATACCAGCTGTCACTAATCAAACTTGTATGTCGTCAGCAGAATATTGCTGACACGCCTGCATCAGGAACATTAGCATTCCGTGAAAACACTGCACTGGGTAGTTATTGGCATAGTGCACTAGTTTACCGGCAAAAGGTCATGATTATATAGTACTAGTGAGTGAAGGAGGGTGGAAGGATTGATCTACAATCATGACAAAACCATCTCACCTGACACACGGCCCTGTTGCAGGTTCCCCAGGATCTTCTGGCCCAGCAAGTGGATCAACCTCGTCACCACCTGAAGAAGAACGAGATCAGTATCATTCAAACTCTAGCGCCTCAACACTGAGCACAAAAATAATCTCGAACCAATGGTCTACCACAGTGGTTCTCAAACGTTTTAGCTCGAGACCCAAAAGAGAGATTAGATGTTTGCCTGGGACCCAAATTTGTGAAAATAACTCACAACGTGTCGCTTGTCGTAAAAATTGGTCCGCAACCCAAACATGGGACCCACTGTTTGGGAAACAGTGGTCTACCATATAAAATGTCTGGTTAGGTCTTTCCTTAACAAGGTGAAAGTACTGACCTGGGGGTATCGTCTCTTGATGTTGTTGAGTGTTCCCTCGGGCAGTTTGACCAGCTCTGTGTCTCTGACCGCATGGACAGTCGTGGCTCTTGGTTGTCTGGCCAAGGCTTCCACCTAAAGACACCAATAGATACACCAGAAACTCAATATGGCTGCCCTAAATGCATCAAAGCGCTTGTTTGTTGCAATAATCAATATTAAAATGCTTTGAATGCTATTATTTTCTTATTAGGAGGACTATTACATCCCCAGAAATAGCCCAAGAAATAATCCATAGTTATTCATTATGCATCAACATTAATCAATTCTCCTCAGACAAAGGCCACTTTCAGGAAAACGAGGCAGCGCTCAGCCAGGCATTATGACAAAAACTAGCTTACAGATATAGCATTTGATTGAATAAGGCTTTAATTTATTTAGGACACGCGCGCACACACACACACACAAAAAACTGTAAACAGGACAGAGTGCTGTTAAAACTCTTTCTATCCCCAACTAATACACTATGGCTTGTCTGCTACCAATAACCAACTACAGAGTACTTCCGGGCTGGCTCCAGCCTCACTGCAAGGCGAGCATTATTTAATATTAAACTGAACATAGCACAAATGTGTTTGCGGGGTTAACAAGATTATTAGGCAATAAAACTGACCAGGCTTGTTCTACAGACAGATAAGCCTGGATGTGAGGTTTCACATTCTGATTCAAGCGTACGGTCATTCAAAAGTAGCGGTTTTCCACCCCCATTCTGAATTCCCATAGACGTCTTTAATATCGCGTCAAATAAGAACTGTGTTCCAAAAATAAACAAATGATCCCGGACTCTTATGGATATGAAGCATCAACTGACGGTGAGAAAACGCTAATGTTACTTCCGCCGAATTAGTTAAATTTTCACCAGAAACAGACTGTATCAAATATAAGTGACTGACTATCATAAACAATACAGAGCCACCTCCGTGACAATATCGCAGAGACAGTTTGTTTATTTTTGGACCACAATTCTTATATGAGACGATTCTAAGATGACCCAATGTTATTCTCCATAGAGAAATTACTTTACGAACCAGGGGATGAACGAGTGACATCAGGACTTCTGTACTCTATTATTAGCCATATTATTTACTACTCCGTATTGAATTCATGTTGATGAAGCTTATTCAGTCTGAACAGAACTGAGAAGGGTGGTTAATATACCTACACAGTGGGCTGGATGTGACTCTTCAATATTGATTGATTGCTTGACTGAATACGTCATTAACAGTTTGCAAATAGTACAGTGGTACGATTATACAATGACGCTAAAAGGATAACACAAAAACGTGTTCCCATTGTGGTCCTGTGTATTCAATTCATCAAGATATATGACTGACTACACATGGATGTGATTCATCGATATGATTCAAATACAGCAGATAGTCACCTGCTGAGCCACTAGGAGGCCTCATGAATGCACCTTTGCATCGTAAACCTTGACAGCAGTACGTTTCATTTTGAAGCATTGGACCACACCACACCTTCTCAAACACATACACCCATTAAGACCTGGAACGCGTTCTGTGTCACTTCTTGATTTGAGCTAAAAAGCATTATTTTACACTTTGGCACTCAGTGCCGCGCTATGAGCTTGTATATCTGCTATTTTTGAAAAATAGTGAAAATGTGTGCAAATCTTTGAATATATATCGTTTTAAAGCGAACATTTTTAACTCAAATCTTTTCTTCTGGAGGTCCCTGGAACTAAATATTTTGAGATGGGGGTCGGCGGCCAAATGGATATAATTGACATGAAAAAGTTTGAGCACCTCTGATAACATACGTTTTTTCGGAATACTGTTAGGATTTAGAAGACATTAGTAAGAATCAGCCTCAGGTCTTAATGGGTTAAAAAAAGGCAGAGCAGTGACTCACCACGCCAATGAGGTCTCCTCTGCCGTACTCCCCCACCAGCTCCTTCTTGCCGTTGGCTTTGCGGATAACCGAACGCAGACGGCCATTCAGAACGATGTAGGTGCAGTCTGACTGGTCGTCCTGCCTACATGTGGTGGTGGAAGGAGCAAGTGGTTATTATAGGTTGTTGGAACTCTTATGGATGACATAAATTATGTATGCTTTCCTGTAATCAGGAGTTGATATTTAAGACTTTAAACCCAATACAGTAGACTGGGGTCCCCCCAGGGCTCTGTTTTAGGTCCGCTCCTTCTTTCCACATCTCTTAAATATAGGCGATCTACAAGCTCACAGTACATCTGCTGTTCATGTGGTTAAGCTGAAATAATAAGTACGTTATAACAGGCAGTCTTTGTGATATTCTATAAAGAAATATGATTTACTTTAAAAAAAACGAATGTTCCTATCTACCGGTACATATGCAATAAGTGAGTAATAAATACGATAGTAAAATGACAAGTCTCAACGACAAACAAAAAAGTGAACTAACTACAGTATGTTTCCATGTTTCAACAGCATGTAGAGCAGTGGTTCTCAAAGTGGGGTCCGGGGACCCCTAGGAGTCCTTGAGGGGGTTCCAGGGGGTCCCCAGCTAAATTAGTTAATATGGCATCAAACTCAGTTTAACCACTTTAACTTTATATAATGTACATCAGCTATTTTTTCTTCACAAATTGTGAAAAACTATTTGTATATTTTGAAACGTTTTAACACCACAAATCTCGTATGGGGGTCCCTGGCACAACATCTTTTCAAATGGGGGTCTGCCGCCAAATACATATCAATTTGGAGGTCCTTGACAAGAACAAGTTTGAGAAGCACTGATGTAGACCAGTGGTTTTCAACCTTTTACATATCAAGGTCCATTATTTATTCGGCATTTGAGCCACGGACTCAGCTTTTGATGAGATTTAGCCTCTCAGACCCAAAACTTAAAATATTTCGTTGTCGTTTGATAAGATTTTGTCCAAAATTCCATGCTGTATTGATGTTGGTACCATTGGAGAGATAACAGGCAAACGATCAAAAATAACAATTCTTCTACATTCTCTAATTGTGTAGACTTCTTGTAAATTAAGGTAATGCAGATGTTTAACAATCATTTAACTCTTGAGAGCGTAACATGAAACCAAATGGACCCGTAAGGGTCCATTTGGTTTCATTTTACGCTCTCATGAGTTAAAGGTAGGGTAAGTGATTTTCTTTGGTTAAAATAAGTGTTAAATAGCTCTATATTCTGATAGTACTCATTGCTATAGAGTGTGTTCTGTAAAAGGAGTCTCCTTGTCTCTCCAGCTCTTTATAAAACAGAAAATGCATTTTCGTTTCAGTTTCATTTCCAATTTTATCCAATCAGGATAGAGAACTCAATCAGGATATAGATTAAACAAGTGAAATTGGAAGTGATGACACTAAGAAATGAGCAGACAAAATTGGAACTGGAACACTATAAAAATTAAGCTTAAAAATTTGTACTTTCTCCTGATTGGCTGAGATTTTGACACCTACCGGAAAATGTATTTTCTGTTTATTAAAGAGCTGGAGAGACGGGGAGACTCCTGTTACTGAACAAACACTCTATAGCAATGATTACTATCAGAATATAGTGCTTTAACCTTTTAACAAAATACTTTTTGTTTTAACCCAAAAATATCACTTACCCTACCTTTAAAGATCTATAGACCATATTCACACGGCGGCCATTTTGGAATTTTATAACTTTTTTTTAACTTAATAGCAATATGGCCACCGTGTGAATATGGTCTATAAGGATCCATTTGGTTACAAACTCTCCATCATTTAGCTGGGGACCACCTGGAACCCCCCTCAAAGACCACTGGCGGTCCCCGGACCACTGGTTGAGAAGCACTGATGTAAGACTACTGCACCTGTAGAGGGCTCTGCCGGCCTCCACGGCCATCCAGTCGATGGCGAAGTCCATCTGCCTGACGAAAGGAGACATGCGGACAGCCACGGTGTGCGCTGCACTCAGCACCACGTTGGGCTGCTCCCTCATGATCCTGCAGGGGGCAGCAGAGGTACAATAATAAATGGCATGTGAGTCAGTACCTCTATTATGTCAGACGTCCAAAGTCTGCACCCGGGGCCCGATACCGGCACGAGGGGCAGATTTTTATATGGCCCACGGCTTCCTTCCTCAAATGTATTATTTATGGCCTGTACAATGTAGGGCATGAATGTGAAAAAAAGGTTGAAAAAAAGACTTTGTTTTTGTTTTGTTCACAGCACATTTCTGGCTTTACATTTGGCTATACTGCCAACAAAAGACTGTTGATGAATAACATTGTTGTGATGCTTTTGTATACGACTCTGTTATGGTCCAAAAGGTACAGTAGGACAGGAGATGCAGTCTGCACACACACACACACACACACACACACACACACACACACACACACACACACACACACACACACACACACACACACACACACACACACACACACACACACACACACACACACACACACACACACACACACACACACACACAGTATATGGGGCTCAACCCTATTATGTAATCCAGTGCAGACTCACAAAACAAGAAGTAAAGGGAATCATACAAGAGACACAATTCAGGACAAATGAGCAGTTGAGTTAAAACCCATGAGTTAAAAATCCAATCATAATCAGATATTAGTTTTTTTTCTTTTTTTCTTTTTGCCTTTATTGATAGGACAGTAGGCTGACAGGAGAATGGGGAGAGAGATGGGGAGTGACATGCAGCAAAGGCCGTCGGGATTACCAGCCTTAGGTGCCCAGATGGTTACGCCAACCATCCGGGCCATCAGATGTTATTTCTAATGGGATAGTGGGATAACTAATGACTTCTGGTGTTTAAATTATGTGTACGGCTTGCTCTGATCCTTCAACTTGGATTTAGTTCCGGATGCTTAGATCAGTGGTCCGGGGAACCCCAGGGGTCCTTGAGGGGGTTCCAGGGGGGAATATTTTACACACTTAAACCTATTACATTTTTTTGTCTATTCAAAAATAGCAGATCTACAAGCACACAATGTGACGCGCTGTGAGCTTGTACATCTGCCATTTTGGAAACATTTTAGAAAAATCTTCTCTTATGCGGGTCCCACTCCCTGGTTCAAATGAGTGGGTCCTTGACATGAAAATGTTTGAGAAGCAGTGGCTTAGATCACTCCGGAAACGGGCGACTCACTCGTAGAAGTCAGACTTGGAGATCTTGAGGTAGGAGCAGTCGCGGTTGGCCTTGATGGTGAAAATGAGGGGCTCTCCGGTGAGCACCGCCAGCTGACCCACCATCTCCCCCGGCTGGGTGACAAACAGACAGACTGCGTCTTGTTTGCCAATCATCCGCTGGTAGACATGCAGACAGCCAGACAGGACAAAGTGCAGACTCGCGTCCTTGGGGGAAGGGTGGGGAGGCAAGGAAGAAAAACAAGTATAGAGGATAATTAGAAAGTCAATATTGCGTTATATACAGTATTTGTCATGTGCAATAATCACAATTTAATCAACTGATCGGATATAGACGAATATGGGTTTTACAGCATCCTACTAGGGTTGCAACAGTTAATCAAATAAAGTTGATCCATATTATTTTATTTTATTCAGCGTTGTTTCATTGATGTATGAAAAATATATATGGTATGTACAGTACATAAAAAAAACATGCTTCTCAATTATTCGATTAATCTGAAAAGTAATCAATAGAATAATCGCTAAGAATGTAATTGATAGTTGCAGTGCAGCCTTATATCCTATACCCAAGGATACATTGACAGGGATAGTCAAGATGGATATACCGTTGGTCTCCCCAATGCCCAGTCCGGCACCACCATGTTAAAAACTCAATTCATATTTGAGTAGGGACTTGGTCTTGATCAAAGTACCTGGTCTCCCTGTCTGGCCAACACAGTTCCAGCTTTGGCATGGTGCAGACTCACTCTCCCATTTAGCAAGGCAGGATCCTAGAGAAAAGTCACAACAAGGACAGGAAAGTCAGATGGAAAGTCAGACAATTTCAGAGAGGCAATGGCGCATGATGACAAAACACAGGACCTTGCAAAATTCAGCCAACATTTAACAACAGGCAGTTGTTGTAATCTAAAGTGATGTAAAAGCACCAGTTAAGCAACATGAACGTAATGTTTTTCATCCTTGCATTTTATTTGTTCCAATCCAAATGCTCCCTTGTCAAGTTTTGTCATTTGTTGTTTGTTTTTAAATTTATACTTTGTTTTCCCCGTTTAGTTTTGAGGTGATATGGTTTTGATTTGAAGTCCCTGGGGATTTATTTATTTATTTAAACTTATATCTTTCTTGAAAATCCTCACGGAGTATTATACTTGGCAGACGAGTAAAAGAATAAAAAGCGCCACATAAGACAATAGGTCATGTGACTTTTGAGCCATTTTACTAATCATTACAATGCATGACTGTTGTTTTCATTAGGCAAATAAATGTAATAGTTGGTCCAATAGTGTGCCGATTGGTTTTCCTCACGCCATAAAACAGTTCAAGGGATTATAAATGAAATTTTCCCCATTCAAAAATAAACAGTGACCTCATTGGAACCCTTTCTGATTTTTTCAGCCAATGTGTCAGTACACATTGGCTCATTGACACATTGAAGCTGTGAGGCATATAGCAGGGCAATATATAAATATCGTGATACCATTTAAAGGGATACTTCACTTTCGGCGGGGGGAAACATTTAAAAAATATATTAAAAATAAATGAAAAAAGTAATGGAAAATTCATGGCCCCCTCACGCATTAGAGTGTCCTACTAATGTGTGAGGGGGCCTTTATTTTGCCATAACTTCTTTCATTTTTTTTATATATATTTTTAATGTTTATTTTATGTGAAAGTGAAGTATCCCTTTAAGGCAAAATGTATACTTTCAAAAAGTGTCAAACTAAGCTCACAATGCTTATAGATCTGCCATTTTCACTATTTTGGATTTTTTTAAAAGAAACTGTATATTATCACAATATCGATAAGAGGAATTTGCTCAAAAATATTGTGATATCTGATTTTGTCCATATGGCCCAGCCTTAAGGCCTTTGCAGACAGGGTGCGATTTTTCGCACGGAAAAAAGGGACAATATAATTTTTTAAATGAACACATGGTTCTCAATGACCTCATGCACACCGGCTCCGAATTTACCGTGCGGCGATGCGTTTTTTTTCCAATCGAACCCAGTTCGATTTGTGCGTCTTTTCGCATGCGGTAAAAACTGATTGACTAATCGCACCCTGTCTGCAAAGGCCTTTACTGTGAAATATATGGTTTGTGTGGTGAGCTGTAAGCAGAGAGCCAGGGGTGGTGCTAGGGATTTGTTTTTTGTATCATTGAATTAATTCTCTCTGATTTTATGCCATGTTGATGAATTGAATACATACTGCAGGACCACAATGGAAACAAGTCCCCAGGACTTTTTTGTGTTATCCTTTTAGCCTGACAAAAAAGTATTCAATCAACATCACTGAATTAATTCTCTCTCACCTTTGTTTAAGTTATTTTTGGGGCTTTTCTGCCTTTATTGGATAGTACAGTTTAGAATGACAGGAAACCGGGAGAGAGAGACGGGGAGTGACACTCAGCAAAGGTCAGAGGGCTCGGGAATCGAACCTACGACTCGCTGTCAGGCTGCGCTAGAGCCCATATGTGGTATGCGCCTTAACCGCTAGGCCATCGATGCCCCCTATTTTTTTTTTATTATAATAAAAAAGAAACGAACATACACGGTTTCCCCCAGACAGCAAGGATATGTAAAGACTAAGTTATTTGAAATCAACTGGCCTTAAAGCTTTAATCCATATCCGTTATGTGGGATTTGAACCCACGTCTCCCTCGTGAGACAACCAAACATCTACCGCTCATACGAGAGGCAATCTCAGCTTGGCCAATGGAGATATTGCGCTTATGAGCTTCAGGCAGTACAACATGTCAACCAGTAGATAGTCTACCCAACACCAGATTTCTCAATGGAAGAGTCGGGGGGCCCCCTGCAAACACTGCAGATGTTTTAGTTATCCACTGCAGTATTAGTGATATAATATTAACACATCGACCGCCAGAGGTTAATCTCATAATGTACTCACCAGTGCCAAGGTGTTTTTGTTGTTTTTTTCATGTCGCCATAGATCTTGTTAAAATCCTTAAGATTGAGCCGTACACGGTCTGTTTACATCCGCGACATCTCAACGTATCTCCCAGTGAAAATCACGTGTCAAACGGGGTATCCATGTTGTAGTTAGAGCGGATTACGTTAAACAGTGAAATGCGAGGAGAAAAAACTACAGGAAGAGAATTGAGTTTCAGTTTCGTCTGTAGAATGGGAGCGGACGTGATCGTCAAAACCGGATCCCAAATAATTCCGTTTCCGGTCATCAAACCGGAAACGGAAGTGGATAAAAAAAATCCGAAAGTGAACCCGGATTTTTTTTGCGCGAAAAGACCGTGGACCGTAGGGCTACGGTCTCGGCGCTTAACAGTTGGATTTAACGGACCGTAGGACTACGTTCTTGGCGGTTAATGTGTTAACATACTCTACCATAGAGACTGGTTAAAATAACGTTTTTTAGTTGGAGGTCAGAGAAAGAAGTTTCCTTTTTTTTGTAATGTTCTGTGAGGTTTGATATTCAAGTTGTTTGGCATGTCATCCTTCATCTTCCACACTAACCTCAATTCTCATGAGTTTGAGGATCTCTTTCTGGGCCTCTTCGAACAGCGCAGAGTTGGGACTGCTTGGTACGGGCCCAAAAATGCTGTCAACCAATGACTCTTCCTCCGGGTACAGGTAGACCCCTGAGGGGACCTCATCCACCGTCACCCTCCTCTCCCGCTGGTCCTGGGATGTGGACTGCATGGAGACACAGGGAGGAAAGGCCACGAGGTTCATTAAAAAAATATAACTTCCTGCAATTGTAAAAGATGTTCTACTAGTCCTTTAACCCATTTAGACCGAGACCTTCTAAATCCTGACCTACCGTTAAGTTTTCAGAAAATCTTAAATTTTTTATTCAAAACATTTAAAACTATTCCTGTTGCTATACACAAGGGAACATCTAAAATTACAGAGATGCTTTCCCGGTTTTAAAGGTATAACGTATAGGCTTAAATGGGTCTAAATGGGTTCAAATCACTGCTGATATGCAAGTAAAACTCAAGACAGTAACGTTTGAGATGATGCAATCCATTGCATCATCTCCAGGCCGTTAAAGGGAAGTGATATTGTTGGGTAAAAAAAAAATGGTTAGTCCAGTAACAGGGGTCTCACTGTCTCTCCAGCTCTTTTTGTATACAACAGAAAATACATTTTCAGGTCAGCATACCAATTTCATCCAAACAGGAGAGAGAACCCCTCAAAGAGCATTTATCAGCTTCAGTGCTATGTTCCGTTTTATTTTTGAAATTTCGTTCCCATCACTTCCAATTTCACATGTTTATCCTGATTGGATGAAATTGGCATCCCGACCTGAAAATGTCGGAGAGACCCCCGTTACTGAACACGCTACAACAATGATTATTATCACTTACAGCAGCTTTAATAAAGTAAAAAATCACACCCAGTGTGAAGTGGGCGGTGTGGTCACAGTGGTCATCACAGTGATGGAAGTTCACTTAAAGAAAAGTAATATTGTGGACCAACCATTGTACACCCCCAACTTAAAAAAACCCATAAATGTGTTTTTTTTAAGTGCATACTCCTATTTACAGGGCTATGCACATGTGTCATGTTTCACTAGCCAATCACAGTCCTGAATAGACTGTGATTGGCCAATCACGGTGCAGGGTTAGGGGGTACACTGGTGGCCAATCACAGCGCAGGGTTGGGGGGGTGCAATGGGTGGTCGATGTCCAAACCTCACATATAGGGGCGGTTTCACCGCCCAAAAATAAGAAAAAAGAAAAAAAAGACAATCATGCTCAAGTAAAGTGTGAGAAAACAGGCTTACAAAGTGGGCCAGAGTATAATACAAAATACAAGAGACTGAATGCGCCTTGTATGCAAAAAAATGAAACATGTATTAGTGCAACAAAAGCGCATAACTCAATATCAGCACATATAGAGCAGGTGACAAACACCTAGATGGAGTTGCATACCTGCGTGTATTATATGTATGTACTGTATATGTACGTTTGTTTACAGGTTATAGTATACTGGGTTAATTGTGTGTTGCAGCCTGGGCACTGACCCGTGTGAATGTGGGTGGGGTGTTGCCATCCTCAGCAGAAACAGAAATACGGCCCCTCTCGTACGCCATGTCAAAGTCTGACTTTAAACCCTTCTGGATACCTGCATGGACCCAAACCACATGTACAGTATAGAACCTTTTATTGAACCTCATCCAACACATGGATGTTTTATGGCAAAAACCTCACAATGCCATCTTTCATGATTTTCAAGTTTTTAGCTTGTAGTGAAAGTTTACATTACGTATTATTTTATTTTAATGGGCATAATGGGCATGGGGCATTGTGTAATTTCAAAAGAATATACAGTACATGGTTTTAACTAAATATAAAAAAGAGAAATACTCTGTAATTCAGGTACATATGTGATGATAAAAAAGCTAGTGGTGAGATTGAACTATGAGAGGAGAAAGACTCTGACCAGCGATGTCCACTGGCATTGAGATGGTCCTGCTAAGAGTTGGCACTGCTGTAGAGTCTTTGCCATGATCCCCGCCTGTACCTAAAAACACAGGGTGCGGTGTTTAGCAAGCTAAGCACAAAAGTCAGGGATGCAGAAAATTTGACGCTACTGTATGATGATTTTTGAACAAACAAAAACAATTTAATTGCTACACCGTCTGACTCTCAAGTCAGACGTTATTAAATAATCTACAATTTTCCCTTTTTCTTTCCCGACCTGAGGGTTCTCCCTTTAGGGCGGCTTCTCTTTGCTCCTCCGTAACGGTCAAGCTGCCAAACCGCCTGCCGTGGCGAACAGGGCTGGTACGAGTTGGGTGGGGGGACATGGGCAACAGACGAAGGGGCTGCATCTCCTATACCGGGGGTGTACAAAAGTTGTCAGGGTCCCTGAAAAAAGACCATTTGCGCAGCTATGCGTGGGTTGTAACCCAGTTCCGTTTACACATGCACATTTATTGTCCATATTTTTAGGGATTTCACCATGACATAGACATCTTAGAGGCGTTTTACCAGAGGAGTGCCTTGGATCTTTTTGCTTCGTTTAACTTATTCCCTACCAAACAACACCTTCATCACACTTATTTGGACTTCTGAGCGCTGTGTAGACCTTTTCTGGTTTTCCAATGTAGTATTTATTTATTGATAATGATCTGACAATTAATTGTTTGACTGCTGATGAAAGCCATGTTTCTAATAAATAATTAAAAGCTAAAGAAATGCAGAAATGATTGGCAAATGGCTTAAGCATTTGTGCACTCAAAAGAGAAGGAAAAAAAATCCCAATGGATAACATTTTTCTTTTCTTTTTTCAGTGCACTTAGGACAAACAAGCAACATGTTTTGACCAAAAATGAGGCCTTCTTCAGGCAAACAAAAGTTTTTGTAATGTTAAACCAAAGCCTTCTAAAGCATCTAAAAATAACAAATGCATGGAAGACACGGTACCAATAAACAGGTGTCATGTTTAAATGTGAACATTTAACTTGTATCTATTACTTGGGTCATGTATTTGTATCATATTGCTATACACTAAACACAATTCCGTGATCAAGTTGATATCTGTCACAACCCAAGTCTGGGTTGTGACCACATCATTTGTGTGCTTGTGTGGTAGGATTAAGGGCATTTCATAAGTGATGAATGACTTAAGCCATAATAAAATCAGCATGTGGACTCTACTAACGAAGCAGCATTCCTGATAAATGAACAAACTGAACTGGCCTCAGATGTTGGCATGGAGCTATTTATTGTATAGCGTGTGTGGTAATGTCTGGTATTGTATGTGTGTGTGTGTGTGTGTGTGTGTGTGTGTGTGTGTGTGTGTGTGTGTGTGTGTGTGTGTGTGTGTGTGTGTGTGTGTGTGTGTGTGTGTGTGTGTGTGTGTGTGTGTGTGTGTGTGTGTGTGTGTGTGTGTGTGTGTGTGTGTGTGTGTGTGTGTGTGTGTGTGTGTGTGTGTGTGCAACTCACATGAGTGAAGAGCTCATTGGTGAGCCCCAGATAGTTATGCAAAGCCAGCACTGTAACTCTTTGGAGACGAACCATGATGATCTATCCACATAAACGACAGTAGAAATGTAGGAGTGTCACAGTTAATCCAACTAATCGATAAAATAATTGTCCAAAATACCGCAAATGGCTGATCTACAAGTTCAAAACGTGTTGTGTCGCGAAGCGTTGTGAGCTTGTAGATCGGCTGTTTTCCTCGACACAGATATATGTCAAAATATAAGAGAATAAGTGGTTAATCAGACAAATGTATTTAGGACTTAAGTTAGATTATCAATATACAATTTTATATAAAAAGAAAACTTCTTGATTATTCAATTCATAAAAAAAAGTAATATATAGAATAATTGCATGAAGATTATCGATTGTTGCAACCATGGAGGAATGCCAATCACTTTACATTGCAATCACAAAACAATAAAAGCAAGGTTAGCAAAACATTTGACCACCCCGAACCCTGATCAGCAGAGTCACACATATGCACAACTAACCTGTACAACCCGAACCAGGCTCTCTGGGTACTTTTCAAATATGGAAAGGAAGGCTTCAACGGGCAGTCGTAGAACGGTGGACACCTCAGCCGCCCGTGCTGACACTGTCCTGTATGGCTTCTGGTGACCCTGGAAGCATGGAACCAACAAAACACTTGGCCTGTTATTACATAAATCGCCGGATCACAATTATTTTACATAATCACAATTATTTTGCATGTAGATCGGCTATTTTAGAAACATTTTTTAAGTATAAAAGTGATTCAATGCATGACCAGTTTTGGCCATAGAACACATTATTTTGATTATTGATACCGGTCACTTCTGTGTATATTTAAAGGTATTTGTCGTATCGTTTCTTTCGGGCAGAAACCTCTCATCTCCAACTCTCCATATTCTAATTGTTTGTATTTTTTCATAATTAATGCCGAAAGAGCTATGCATACAGGGTGCGATTTTCCGCACGAAAAAAACGGACAATATCGTTTTTTTAATGAACACATGGTTCTCAAAGACCTCATGCACACCGGCTCCGAATTTACCGTGCGGCGATGCGATGCGGCGATGCGTTTTTTTTCAATCGAACCCAGTTCGATTTGTGCGTCTTTTCGCATGCGGTAAAAACTGATTGACTAATCGCACCCTGTGTGCAAAGGCCTTTACTTGAGCTTGTAGAATTATTTGTAGGACAATTAATGATCAAGTATACTTTCATGATCGTGACAACCCTTCTAAACACTATAGTTTTATGGTCTTTTCTATTTTCTGTTGACCACAGCTTCTCATATCCCCTCTTAGCTGCATTGGCAGGAACTCTAACACTAGGCAACTGTGGGCGTTTACATAGGAAATGTGCATGTAGTCTGCTAAAAATAGGGTAGGACGGAATAGGAAAAGCTAAATGAATCAATTCTTTTTTAATTACTACATAAGAGGCACTTTGAAGTGTGATTTCTCAACCAGTTTATGCAAGTCATGCTCAACTGCAACGCACAACAAAGAATGGGTGAATAAGCCAGCGTAGAAGGCTCAGCGAGTCACACAGGAAATCATTGATTAATTATAATTGCAGTCAGGGAGCAACCTCGTTTCTCCTTTTTCTACATTTTATGTTTTTTTTACCGTAAATGAATTCACTTCTTCGCCGTACAACAGTGTCACACAAAGGTAGTGAACATAGCCGGTCTACAAGCTCACAACGTGTCACATTGCGACACATTGTGAGCTGGTAGATCTGCTATTTCCCCCCCTTTTTTTGTGAACGTGGTTCACAAAAGAGCTTGTGACTAAATTAGAACCACGGGTCATCTTTTCCATGTTTATAGTTAATATATATATGAGACAGGAGGGAATGTGGAGCAGGAAGTGGGCGGGGCTTACCGTAATGACATCTAGGATGCTGAGAAGGCTGTGGACGCTGTCTCCCGCAAAAACCTCTTTCACAACACTGTCCTTGCCATCCTGCCGCGGAAATAGGATACATTAATGCAATAGCACTTACTTTATTCCACTTCATCTATAATGCACTGACCTTCCATGAACCGTTTCTTTTGCTCTTTTCCCCATCAAACTTAACCCATTTAGACCTTCTTCTTTGGGCTATTCAAAAATAGCAGATCTACAAGCTCGGCGCTACGAGCTTGTAGATCTGCTATTTTTGGAAAAGAATCGTGAAAATGTGTGCAAATCTTTGAATATATATATACATTTTTAACTCAAATCTTTGAATCTGGGGGGTCCCTGGAACAAAATATTTTGAGATGGGGGTCCGCAGCCAAATACATGGCATTTTGGGGTTCCTTGACAGAACCACTGAGATTATAGCAACATAGGTTTTTTCAAAAAACTGTTATGTTAGTATTTGGAAGACATTTGTAAAATCCCCAGAGGCAAAGATTTGAGTTAAAAATGTTCACTTTAAAAATATATATATTCAAAATATTTGCACACATTTTCACGATTTTTCAAAAATAGCAGATCTACAAGCTTATAGCGCAGCATCGAGTGCCGCGCTATGAGCTTGTATATCTGCTATTTTTGAATAGCCCAAAGAAATCTAAAAATGACACACAGATGTGTTCCCGTTCTTAATGGGTTAAATGGAAGGCTAAAGGATCCTGGATTGACACACTTAAAATGGACATTTCAACAGACATACATGTATTTGTAAAAGATTACCTTGATGACCTCGAAACTCTCTCAATATTTAATTGTAATGAAGAAGTTAACATTTGCTGATTGCTCCATATTCTTCTAAATTGCTCCATATTCTTCTAAATCTTTCATGAGATTATCTATAGCCAATTAGCTAAACACTAATAGGTGCTAATTAATTAATTGTTAAAAGCCTGTTTTTCCAGCTAACTGGTGGCTGACAGTTAAGTTCCTCATTAGAGTTTGTTTGCAAATTAGTAAATATATTAGTGTTTATTTTTCACATACATAGAAGACAACACATCCACTTCAAAAGACAAAAACAAAAACAGACATTAAGTGTTTAACACAGTAACTTCCTGGACATTTTCCATGGGAAGTTAAGCGTGTGAGTTTTGGAAATTGAGCCAAATTTCAATAGCAAAATTGTGCTTAAAATATTGAACTTATATTCAGTGAAAGTACACATGAAAATCAATAAGCCTTGTGGCATTGCTTTGTGTAGTGCACTCCTGCATCACATGCCAATGAATAGGAATTCAGTGGATTTTCAGGTGATTCACAGCATCTTGTACTCTAATGCAGTGCTAATGAGCCCACACTACTGCACTGCCTGAGCCAAAGGACTACATTTTCAGATAAGTGATTATATGAGGGTGACTATAAGTTGTGTATTTCAGTTGCAGCAACTAGCAAATAGTCTATAGCTAAATATGACTACAAAGCTAAGCTAAATAAGTAGACATACGTGGGCATGGGAATAGTCAGTATAGGAAATTACACTAGCACTCTACAATTGTCATAATGTGAATAGTTGAGTTCCAGCTTTCTGATAACTCCTGTATTTCAAATGTTATTCCAGTTCCCAAATATTCCCTTTAATTACCACGGGACTTTCCACCTTCGATTATTCCTTAAATTCTGTAACCGTGTACAGACGCACACCCAAAACACACACACACACACACACACACACACACACGTCCCCATACCATTCCGGTAAGGCACAATTCTAGTTTTCCGTCCTGGACGACGTAGATGCTGCTGTCAGGCTGGCCCGGTCTGAAAACATACTCTCCTTGCTGGTACTGGACGAACACCATGTGTTTACACAGCTCCAGGAACAGAGGCTTCTCAAAGTGACCCAGTACACTGCAGCAAAGAGAGACAATACACATGAGAGTTTGGTATACTGTAGAACACAAAAAAACAGTGTGTGGTGGATACCCTATCTTTATTCAAGTGTTTTCCCTGTATCTTTATCCTGCACCGTAGTGATGCGCGGGTCAGGTTTTTTCATAACCCGCCCCGCCCACCTTGCACCGGAGCCCAACCCGCCCCAACCCGTCCCGCAAAAATGAATATAAATCAACGACCCAGCCCGTCCCGCAATCCCCCAAAAAAAACAAAAAACACACAAGCAAGTCCATTCAATTGCTTTACAGAGAGAGAGGGGGACAGAGGGAGGGAGAGAGAGAGAGCGCGCACGAGAAGTGTGTTTTGGTGGGGTTTTTTCTTCCATGGGTTGACCGGCTTCGGCCGCCCACAATAATTGCCTCGTAATCTATAACCCGTCCGCCCGCCTCGCGGTTCAACCCGCTACTGCACCGCCACCTACTATAATTTTATTTGGATGTGTGAGATTTCCCTTGGACAGCATACTATAGAACACACACAGCATGTAACTGTATGTGAAATTATGACATACTTCTTTTGGTTGTTTGACCGGAGAATGTTGATATTGCTGTGGACAGTAAGCAGGACTTATGTCTGTGTTAGGCAACTTTCCCTGACAAGCACTTTTCTGTAAGGTTTAAAGTCTGTGCAGTGTATGCACATTACCGCAACAGTCGACTATGTTTTGTGGTTTCGTTTGTCAACCATGAAAGCTAGCAAAAGCCATTTTGGCCGCATGGAGACCATGAGAAACACACCCAGGTATGAAATTATATGAGGTTCATCTATGGGTGCGGACATAATCATGTAATTACGCAACACCCCACCCACGCACTCTGCCCCTCAGGGTATGTCTGTCATCTGTCTTACCTGGTGGGTGCCACAGGGAGGCATAAATTAAATTGGAAACACCTAGGCCTGGTGATTCAATAGGCTTTATCATCCCGAATAATCAGTCTCTCTCTCCCCTTTTTGGTCTGGACTTTGGCATTTCCCCAACACTGCACCATATCACATACCACTGACTTTCATAATCTTTAATTCTGATTTGTTTTAAATAAATTATGTTTTGCTGGCATTTTTGTGCAAATCTCCACTTTTTGTCTTGTGGAGTGATGACATATGGGGGCTCGTTCATGCTGAAATTTTTCACCAATCTCCAATAATTGTGTTAAAAGGTTCATATTTGACATGCAGTTTTGTCTGAACTTGTACTTGGTTGTGTGTCTCCCATGATGTTGGCTTGTTTGACAAATGTGTTGATTGAATTAGAATAACCTTATAAATTACTTAAGCCATAATACCACACTTGAGTTCAGGGAATAGATCTGTCCTCCTTGACCTCAACAGGATAACACCACAAAGAGGCACCTACTCAACAAGTTGTGCTCCTTGCCACAACAAGGCAAATCACAGGAGACACACAATCAACATAAACCAACTAAAACTAAGTACAAGTTCAGACAAAAATGAACACGAAATATGAACACACAACTCTGCATTATCGTCAATTTGTGAGGACAGAGTTCCAGTCTGAACGTACCGCACATTCTTCAACATGTACAGGACTTCGGAAGGGAGATGGGAGTTGGCCACGTCAAATTCTGTTAAATCCGCCTCAAGCACCGAAGGAGGTGGCTCCTTGGCTTGCAGTATGGGCACCTCCTTCTTAAAGCGCAGGAACCTGCGCAGGAGAGACAGAGTGAGAGAACGAGGGAAAGAGGGAAAAATGATCAGGAAAAGTTGTGAACTTTGTGAATGATAATTGCTCATAATCAAATGTTCGACACAAGCTTGGTGCGTTACTTTTTGGCGATGTTGAGCATCTTCTGCTTCTTCTTTAGGCGTGGCCGAGAGGAGGACGACGTTCCCACCAGGGAGGAGGTAGACTGGGACACCTGCAAGGAATAATGACATGCAAGAACGACATGGGACTTAAGATACATTTTTATGGCATTTCCGATTGTACCCAGGGTTGAATTTGCTGGAGAGATGGGGGGAATCCATGTCTCTGTTTTTGATATCCCCCCCTCTGGTCATTCATATTCAACCTCTGTGTTCTATCCCTGCTTCTGGTCAGACTGAATTAAATACATGCATTGTGCTTTTGGAATTGTAGAAATATGTTTGATAATATCACAGTTTAACGATGTAATAAAAGATTACATGTAAACCCCATTAAACCAATACAAAATTGGAAAGATTTGCCACGCTTTTTTTTGGTCCCCCCAAATAGCAGATCTAGAAGCTCACAACGTGTCACATAGCGACGCGTTGTGAGCTTGTAGATCGTCTGTTCTAGCTACAACCCACACCCCATTTTTTTTTTACTAATCGAACCCTGATATACCAAGAAGTCGACTCGATGGGAAGATGGGGAAGAAAAGGACAGCAAGAGACAAAAGCCACCAGTCATACTCAAAGCAAACTGTATCATAAGAAAATGACATACTGTACATCCCAGACTGCTGAGTCCACCAACACACAAAGGACAGCTTCAGTTACTGTATCTCACCTTGCGCATGATCTTCCGCCCGTAGAACATCACTTTGTCCCTCTTGCGAAAGCGGTATTTCGGTGCTTCCTGGGCCTCCAGGTCTGTGAAATCCAGCGGAAATGATACAGTTTACAGTTAAGGCAATTAGCAGACGCTCTTAATCCAGAGCGATTTACAGTAAGCAAGACACAAGATAATGCATCATAATACATCAAATGCATTAAAAATTGTCATCTATTAACTCTCACACTGCCAGACTTATTTCTGGTCGCGTTTGCGACCAGAAAAATCGCTGGCAGTGGTGCCAGCGATTTTTCGATTTTCTTACCTTTTTCCAAGTAAGAATATTTTCTCCATTATGATCGATCCCCTGATGATTGCTAATTACTGAGGGTTATACTGTGTGGTTTCACAAATGTTAATTAATGTCAACGAGGTCATCGCGACCTCGTTGACATTAATTGTCTGCCTTTGAAAATAGCATGTCTGAGCCAAAAATACATAGTAAAAAAAATGTACACAGGAGAAAAAAATTAAATAAAAAAATCATTAAAAAAAAAAAAAATTGTGATAACTCGTTCTTGGCAGCCAGAGAGTTAATACAGTAATACATAAGTAAACCAATAATCTAATAATAACTAATACATACGTAAACCAAGAACCTATCATCAGCCTGTATTGAAACTATACATACTATGTCTATGTCTACATAACATGCTATCTAAATTACAGTTTAGCATAATCCTGATAGATTAGACTATGAACAAAGGGCTCTAATGAACCGACTAATCTTTCTGCCTGCAGCATCAGCTGTGCAGGAGATAATGAGGAAGTATTTTACTGACTTCGAAGCTGGATCCTGCGCAGGATGAAAAAGATGAGGATGGCAATGAGGACTATGGCGATGCCCGCGCCAATCACCATTCCCATCATCTAAAAATAGAGAGGCAAATAAGACGGGGACAGAGATTCAGGTTTCAGTGCAAGCCTGTGAATGCAAATACGTATAGACCTATGGGCAATAAGGCCTAATAACTCAATATGTGTCCATGTCTATCCCCATTCTGGGCCCGAATCTGTATTATAATCAGTAACTACCGTTATCATTAGTAGCAGAATGTAGCAATAATTATTATTATTTTTAAACACACTTGACATCAACATTCTTGA
This sequence comes from Gymnoscopelus braueri, assembly GCF_963280865.1. NCBI lineage: Eukaryota > Metazoa > Chordata > Actinopteri > Myctophiformes > Myctophidae > Gymnoscopelus > Gymnoscopelus braueri. The sequence continues at coordinate 20,506,906 of NC_137604.1, forward strand.
TGTGAAACCAAACCAACATGATTCTTGAGGTGACACATGTCACAGTGACACAGGCAGTACTACTCACCATGCTTGTGTGCAGCTCCTCCTCCACGAATGACTTGATGTTATCGAACCCCTGCTGCTGTAACAGAACACACAGCAACGCATCACTAACTAGGCCTGTCACAATTATTACATAATCGGCTAATCACAATTATTTGAGATAATCACAATTGTTTTTGCATAATCGTCATTATCGTTTCCATGTTGAAAGATTTTCACAGTTTCAAATATATCAAAAAAGCAGAAATAGCAGATCTACAAGCTTACAAAGCGCCACGAAGTGACGCTTTGTAAGCTTGTAGATCAGCTAATTCTGCTTTTTTTTACATGTATGAAAATGATCAAATATGTCAATAATTTCTTTGCATATTTCAGTTGTTTGTCAAATCCGCCCTGTGCAATTTTTTTTTATTAAGAAACCTAAAAGGCTTCATATGTTCCAAAAGTTCAACGCCAAACACACAATTAAATCGTTAATCGCAATTATTTGAGTGACAATTAATCGTCAACACAAATTTGTAATCGCGACAGCCCTATCACTAACCTGACCAGACAACTACAAGAACTGCTGCTACTACATCATCTACACCAGAGAGGTTGAGCGTGAGCCTCTTCATGGAAGGCCATGGCGTCAGTGAAGTGGAATAGAATGTGGGAATATTAACACATTTACCGCCGGGCCCGTAGTTCTACGGGCCGTTAAATCCAACGCTTAACCGCCGATCCCGTAGCCTACGGGCTGTGGTGCTTTTTCCTTTTTTTCGAATTTTTTTTTTTTTTTCAATTTTCCGGTACGGCACATTTCATTGTAACACCACCGGAAACAGAATTATTTGGGATCCGGTTTTGACGATCACGCCGGCTCCCATTCTAAAGTCTACACTGAAACGCCATTTTCTTCGATTGTAGTTTTTCTCCTCGCTGATCACTGTTTAACATAAACCGTTCTAACTCAACAATGGATGCCCCGTTTGACACGTGGTTTGGACTGGTAGACACAGGGAGATGTCCGCGATGTTTACAAACAGTGCACAGATCAATCTTAAGGATTTTAACGACGTCTATGGCGACGTGAAAAAAACAAAAAACAACAATAAAACGTTGGCACTGGTGAGTACATTATGAGATTAACCTCTGGCGGTCAATGTGTTAAAGAGATTTGCCCTGGAAGCAGGAATGTTTGGCTGTCTGTCGGTGCAAGGCAAAGAAGAGGAGGGAAAGAGGAGTGTCGTTTAGAGCCAAACCGATGCCGGATTTATTTTTGGCGGGCCTAGTCCACCGGTTACAGATGTTTTGTAAAACAATGCAAAATTCTCTAATCAATTACAAACACTTAGATTTGATTAAAGTTTCAATTTGAGATTCAACTACAATTTATTTTATGTCAACCATATAAGCCAAAGCCTAAAAATGATAGCCTGGCATGGCCAAACAAACATCACTGCGTTGTGAGCTGGTAGATCTGCTATTTTCATGATAATAATGGATTTTTTTGTTTCTTGTTTTGGGTAATGCGGGTCCTTGGCACCAAATACTTGTTAATTTGGGGGTCCTTGACATGAAAATGTTTAAGCAACTACACTTTAGAAACAAGCCCAAAAAAGAAACGCAATCCGCAACTACCAATGTTTACAAGCGACTTAACAGAAAAACGAGCCCAAAGTTGCTTATAATAAGCAGACATGGCAATACTGCTTGAATCAGCTCTGTGTGAGAGCTGTCCGAGGTGGGGGTGGGGGGCATACAGTGGCATGGGAATGTGACCTCTCCTCTCTTAACTTATGCAATTCCTCAAATGCACCCTTTCCATCCTGTTCCCTTTCACCATCTTGCAAACTTGCTGCCAGTATAAATTATAAATACACACTTACACTGCCAATATAACTCCCTGCAACTCTATATCAGGGGGCTAACGACGGTAACACCAAAAACACAGTTGGGTTTGTATGTTGGGTTTTTAAGTCATGGTTTAGTTCAATTTTGGTACAGAAAGGAAGAAAAATAATGTTGTTTAATTATTATGAACTTTTGTTAAAAGCAAACATCTGTAATAACAATTTAAATCAATTAATCAAACATAAACAATCCTACAAAAAATGTAATATGTGAACATAAAATACTGCTGCACACTTTAATAAAATTGAATTGAATTGAATTGAATATACATTTCAATCGCACTTTCCTTTCAAAGGGGGTTTAAGGTGCAATTGTAAGGACCTTACGCCCATCATGTAGGCAGCCAATATAAATGAGAAGCGACAGCTTGAAGACCCCCGTTATCATTAATGCTCGATTCATACTCCATCATACGACGAGGTCGCTCCTCAAAAATTGCAGATCTACAAACTCACAATGTGTCGCATCGCATCATGGCAAGTTGGCAACCCGTTGTGAGCTTGTAAGAAAGGTACAACGCTTGACTCACTTGATCAATACGACCTTTATCACTAAAACACAGTGATCTTCTTTCCTTATCAAGCAAGACGTATGACTCATGCAAGACTCTGAGATCAGGACAATTGTGTTGCTGCAATAATGGAAAACAATGTGCATGCACGTACGCGTGTGTGTGTGTGTGTGTGTGTGGGGGTGCAACTGAATACAGTATCATCTTCGTACAAAGTCAATAGGCTTTTAGTACTCTGGCTGTGAGCCCATCATAGATTGGTATGCTGTTATCAGCGGTTATTGATTGGAGGGTGGGAGGGGTAAAGAAGAAGGTGTAATATATCTCCAGCTGGAGTCTGGGGATATAATGATGAATAGCAGTGGGTGAACTGAATAGTCACTAGCATGTAAATATCACAGTCGAAGACACACAGAAAGTGCCTGGGAGTCTAGACGAGTATGTGGGCGTGTTCAGTGTTTCTTGTATAAATTGATGGTACTCTGATGTTACACACAGGCTTAGACATGTTCACAAACTCAGTATGAGGCAGGGCTGAGTGGTAGAAATGATGCCCTCTTTGTTCTGGGGGGGAGGGGGGGGGCATCTGTAAAAGCTGAAACACATGCCGGTTTTTCTTGGCAGGTGTGTTTATATAGGAACCATGTGTTTTTCATTTTTTTCTCACCTTCTAAACTGTATTTGCTATTTGTTGTATCTCTTCTGTGTTGTTTTGCTCGACTTCTGTGTTTAATCGGCATACAATTAAATGAAGTTAATCAAGCAGGTCTGCTAACCTCAGGGGAGTCTCCATGGACCTCTTGTTCCGAGGTGCTCTGTCCCATTCTATTTCCGTCTCTTCATAGGGATGGTCCATTAATGGCCACTAGGAACAAACAGGAAGGAAGTAGTCATCAAGTATGCAAGGGTTAAAAAAAACACAAGGTAGTTCAAACACAGACAGACGCAGATGACAAATGTAATGCTTCAGTGAAAGGGTGTCATGTGACATGCCACTTGACAAACGCACGGCAGTATTTAGGCTTAATGCACGTGCACTCATAGAAATGGCTCCAGGCCGCTGCTAAACTGCTGAAGTCACTTGCTCATACAATGGTGCTGTAAGAGGACACACCAAAGCTTAACAATTACGCTTGCCTTAGGAAGAGGGCTTTACGGTCCGTTTACCAAGCCGTGCTTAAACCCACATTCAAACCATTCTCTTAAAGCATTAAAAGCATTAAGAATGAAGTGGTTTCAACACCCCTTCCCTCCCTCCAGAAGCCAGAGAAAATACACATGATTCAGGCTATGCATACAGTACCCAGATGGCCACTCATGGCCCTCTTTTCATCATCCATCATCCTCCCTCTCCATTCTTATTCCCAAGAGATTATCCTCTTACCCTACTGCATCATTTGGGTTATTTCTCTGAGGATTTAGCACAAGAGAGGTCAGCACAATACTGACCAAAAAAAGGGCACTTGTTCCTAAACGAGGTACAGTATTCTGCTCTGTAAGCAGTCTGCAAAACTAAATTACAGGATCTTGCCGTTTGGGAATTGCTCAATCACTTAATGCAACTCAGAATCTTGCATTTGCACTGTGTAGCACAAATGTCAAACTAATAACGCAGGCCTCCTCACTAGGGTAAAAAATATATATATTTGTTTATTAAACATTATATAAAATACACATTCTTCAAATTGATTAGAACATTTTTAACTTTGACAAAATATCAGTCAACAGACTCTCTTTGTGATCGAACCCAAAAATCTGGCATCGGTTGGGCTCTACTCCTCCTTACTATCAGAGTCTGAATAGCCCATCTCTCTCCTTTTTCTGTTCCTTTTGTTTTCATTTCCTGGGTGATACAGAAACAAGACGGACAGAAAGGTAGATCAACTAAACAAGCTATGTCAAACTAACTAATCCCCCCTTCCAACCCCATTTACTTTCTATCCATCACTAGACATCCAGGAGAAATGGACAGAGCTCATTTTCAGCCTTGATTTATCCAAGGAAGGATTCAACCTTTTCCTCCTCAGCACCACCCTCCTCCTTCACATGCTCACAGCATCATATAACGTAGGCTACATCCATTGTTGGGAACTGTCCAGTCCAACCACAGGCTTCCATAGTTCCATCCAGAGTCACAGCACAGCATCTCACTGCCTGTCTCTGCCACTGTAGACCGATTCAGCTGACACAGGCACGCCAATGAGACAACAGTCATTTACTGTGCTGTGCACACTGACAAACAAACACGACTAGCATCACTTGGCTTGCTGGTGTCCACCCATTTCCCTTTCCTACTCTGATACTGTAAGAGTGAGGATATGCATGATTTTTGCTTATTTGTGCCGATCTTCAAACTCACAACGCCCTGGAAGGCGTTCCAGGGGGCCCCTGGCAAAATGAGTTCATATTGCTTAAAAATCAGTTTAACCACTTTAAACCTATATGCATAGGCTATTTAAAAAATAGCCGATCTACAACCTCAATATGAGTGGCATCATGACGACAAATTCTGAATATTTTTGAGACATTTTGGGGGGCAGTGGATCAAGCAATCACCGCCATCAGATGAGACATGTTTCACCTCTCATTTTAAGTAACAATAAGATATCAGATCAGCAGTCCTACTCTGAATTTGGCATTTTCATGTTCTGTATCATTGTGTACACTGCATATGATTTATTTAAAACACACTCCTTATATTCACAATATGCTGAAAAACTGAACCAGGTGAAAAACATATTTACCAGCCTTTATCAGCTGTTTATGCTGCTTCTTATCAGCTGTTTATGCTGCTTCTTATTTCCCAATCAGAATTGCTTGAGTGAAACTCATTTTAACTGAAACACATTGTCGTGCCACATAAATGACAGTTTGGCAACGCGCTGAGAGCTATAGTATTTTCACTATAACTGATATTTTTTGAAAATGTGAAAGCTTTATGTGTAGGCCTGTCACACTTATTACATAATTGTCTAATCACAATAACGTTATATAATCGCAATAATTTTTGCACAATCGTCATAAATCAATTCCATGTTAAAAACAAAATCAAAAATAGTGGAAATAGCCGATCTATAAGCTCAAAACGCGTTGCATCGGCTATTTCCACTATTAATGTTTATTTTGAAGTATAAAGTAATTATTATAAAGTGTATAAAGTGTTATTTGTCATATCTGCCTTGTGCAACTTTTGTTTACGAAAGCTAAAAGCCAAACAGAAATGTATTTTTTATTCATAACGTTCCATTAATTTTCAATGACAGAAACACAATTAAATCGTTAATCACAATTATTTGAGTGATAATTAATCGTCAACTTAAATTCGTAATCGTGACAGCCCTATTTATGCGTTTTTTTTCCTTTGTGCGGATTGAAGCAACAGTGTGCCTGTGGCCCCCCGGGGCCCCTGATGTGGCTCCTGGTGCGACTATTGCAACAAACTCTCACTCCCCAAAATGCACTTTGTGATTTCTTGGGAGCAAACGTCAAACGGTGCCTAAGGCTGTCACGATTACAAATTGAAGTTGACTCGATTAACAATTTAATTGTGTTTCTGTCGTTGAAAATCAATGGAACATTATGAATAAATATTACATTTCTGTTTGGCTTTTAGCCACAAAAGTTGCACAGGGCACATATGACAAATAACACATATTTAATTACTTTATACTTAAGAATAAACATTAATAGTGCAAAAATAATTGCGATTATATAAAATAATTGCGATAAGACGATTATGTAATAATTGTGACAGGCCTAACGGTGCCGTCCCGGGCACTTCTGCACTCCAGGAATGCGGAAGTGCAGTTCTCAAACCCAAGACGTAAAATGGGAGACCGCCAAAAAAACACTTCAAACGACGGAGGCGCGCCATCTAAAGCGTTCCAAGTGTTGCGAAGCTGACTCAGCGCCATTCGAGCTAATGTCCTGACATGGACAGAATCGTAACTCATATCCCCCCCTAGACAACATGTGCCGTATTTGCCAGTGGTGTAAAAAGTACTCAAATGTTTACTTAAGTAAAAGTATCAATACTGCGATGTAGAAGTACTCTCTTAAGTAAACGGTCCAGAATTCAAAATGTACTTAAGTAAAAGTACAAAAGTATTGGTATCCAAAATGTACTTAATTTACCAAAAGTAAAAGTAGTAACATTTTTGGAAAATAGCAGATCTACAAGCTCACAACGCGTCGCACGCAACGCTTTGTGAGCTTGTAGATAGGCTATTTTCAAATAGCCTAGGTATAAAACAGGGCTAAAGTGGTTAATGTATGTTTTATAATGTAATCATTTATATATTATCTGCAAAGTAATCTCTCAAGAACAGATTCTGCTCTGCGTTTGAATCTGTCGGGGAGGTTCGTCATAACGTGTGCGCACTGGGCTACAAGTGGGCGTGCCTTCAGATCAGGAAGCAGGCCGCGCTTTACCCAATCAAATGTAGTGGGCGGGATTCACGTGTCCGTCGATCCTTCCCCTCTCGAAACCAACCGAAACTAATTTAACGATAGCGTCCGCGACTCCGCGGAGCAGACAAAACCATGGAAAGATATTCACATTTTACCTTGCTCTTTCATCATAGAAACAAGTGGGCTTATAACCAAAACGATCCATGTTCTCTGGGAGAAGTGGTGTTAGTGTTCCGTGTAGAAATATTGTTAGTGGGAATGAAAACATAGTCGCACCACCGGAAGTGATGCGCTGAAGGCAGACCAAAACCCCGGTTTCCTTGCGCACAGGTGCTACGTTTTCTTCCTCCCAGAGCCAACTGAGATAGTCAAAAACAGCAGAGGGCGCTGTTTTTCCTTTTCATTTGGCACTGGGTTCCCAGATTGTCTGCAAAGTAACTAGTAAGTAAAGTTTTCAAATAATTGTAGCGGAGTAAAAGTACAATATTTGCCTCTGAGATGTAGTGGAGTAGAAGAAAAAGTATAGACAATTGGAAATACTCCAGTAAAGTAAAAGTACCTCAAAACTGTACTTAAGTACAGTACTTGAGTAAATGTACTTAGTTACTTTATACCACTGGTATTTGCCCTCCCTTCCAGTCAAACGTTTTGACTTCTTGGGATGTCCGTCCCAAGAAGTCACTCGTTTTGACGTCTTGGGAGTGAGAATGCGTTGACTATTGTCATGGCAGACCCCTGAACAGTGTGCATGGCACGTTTACTGGGGAGTTGAACAAACGGTGTGCCTGTAGCCCCCAGGGGGCCCCCCTAACGTGGCCCCTGGGTACCCCTAAAAGGCCAGTCCACACCAATGCAACTCCTTGCAACTACTTTACAGTGTGACGCTTTGTTCAGCTTGTAGAGCTCACCTGCTCTTTTTGGTGTGCAACACCTGCACGCAACTCAGGCAATATACATGCAAAGTAGACTTATTCACTGACTAGTGTGTAGCCTATAAACAAGTCAACAAGCACCACACAGCCAGTACTCTGGCAGAAAATTGCCTACTATGACCAACACACAAAAGGATCATGTCAACCATACAGGAGTACTGTGGCCTTTTGTGTTCTAACAAACCCAAACATTGGAGTTTTTGGGGGGATATGCCATCAATATCAGTACTTAAAGAGAGCAAAATTAACCAACTTAGCCACCCAACAACTAGCCCATGTCTGATGATGAAATGTGGCATGACGGTATATTTATTTTTGTACCATTTACTTTCTACAGTTTTTTGAAATTCAAACTTTGTGTGAGAGAGAGATCATCATCAACACAAGAAGGGAAATGCATGTGAAATATAGTTATAGCCTATAACCTGGTTGCTGACTTATCCCCCTCCCCATGTAGGCTATAAGCAAATAGTAATAATACTGATAGAGATTAGTTCAAACCAATATGACAACAACAACTTAACAACTTAGGTTAGATCACATATTTTAATAGCTTTTTTTTTCTTTTTTTTTTGTGAGATCTGACGTTCATAGTGACAGAACACTGTCCCAAAAAAAAAAAAAAATAGAATAACAGAAGTCTCGCTAGACGAGATTGAAATCTCGAGATTTCAATCTCGTCTAGCGAGACTTCTGTTTTTTTTTTTTGTTGCATAGTGTTCTGTTACTATGAACGTCAGATCTAAAATTTTTTTTTTTTTTAAAAGCTATTAAAATATGTGATCTAACCTAAGGCCTATCCGCGCACCTTTTAAGCTGTGGCGGCTCAGGGGTGGAGTTATGAAAATGTTCTACTGTACCATTCATCCTAAGATATCATAACGTCATAGAAAAGGTAAGAAAACTTTAGTCCAAAATTCTCCTTTAACCCAGTCAATCCGGGAACACATCTGTGTCATTTTAGATTTGAGCTATAACCATTATTTTACACTTTGGCTATTAAAAAATAGCAGATATACAAGTTCATAGCGCGGCACAGAGTGCCGCGTAAATATTTGGCGCGCAAATCTTTGAATATATATATATTTTTTAAAGACATCATTTGATTTGTAACTCAAATCTTTGCTTCTGGGGGTCCTTGGAACTAAATATTTCAAGATGGGGGTGGTCCACGGCCAAATACATATAATTTTGGGGGTCCTTGACATGAAAAGGTTTGAGCACCACTGATATAGCAACATACATTTTTCAGAAACCTGACATTTGTAGATGGATTGAATTGAATGGGTTAAGCTACTATGCCTAGGCTATCTTATGTATCAACCACATCAAATTAAAATATTTTTGCATCTGGGCAACGAGTTGTACGACTTATTTTTTACTTTCATTTCATCCACTGTGGTCAGCACCTCCACAACACTGGTGTGCCCTCCTCCCTTTGTTTGTTTGTCACTCTACCATAATCTAACATCAGTCTCACAGCCTGCACATACTGCTGCAGAATACATTTAAAAAAGAGAGAGAGAGACTGAAATGCAGTGTCATGTTACATTCTCAGTGTATCTGTTACCAAACAAACCACAAAGATTAATGTTACAAGATACACAAAAAAGTATTCAAAAGGAGCCATCTCGTTGTGTTTAACTCTTTAAAAAGAAAGGGACAGTTATTTTGGGATCAAGTAGCGGCTCCTCTCAAAAGTTGGGAAATAGACCTTTAAACTTCTCCAACGATTGATGGCTGGTCTAAGAAAAGTATACATTGTAATTAAGCATGTATAAATACGGTATGCTAATTTCACTATTAGCAAAGAAATTAGATTAGCTTATATCAAACAGCCATGCAAGTATGCATATTTCAGAAAAAGCAGTTGCATCCAAATTGTAAGGATTTCATGTAGGCCTACTTTGAAAATGTTAAAAGAGTGAAACGTATAGTTTCACTCTTTCCATTAGTTTCCATTCTATGGAAACTAAGGGGTCATTCCCTACGTTTGAGAGGAAAGCATCGCAGTCTATAAGCTCACCATTCAAGAAAATACACACTAAGACATAACAAATAAATACATCCATACATCTTGTCTGATACCGAGTAAGTAAGATAACTAGACTCATCCCTTTACACATCAGGTTCAATAGCATGAAACATCGGTCTTGGTGTCCAATGCATTTTTGTAACGCCACAACAATAAAGTTTGATTATCAATTAAAATACATTATAGTCATGTTAAAAGGCAAAAACACAATTGAGCTGATTTTTTATGTTTTAAAAGACAAAAACAAGCAACGAGGCCATGCAAGTTCACACCGTGTGTCTGGGGTCATGACCGTTTACCACTCACAAGTTATTTACCACTCATAAGATAAGATAAGATAAAAATGGCAGAGTCCTTATTTGATCCCTGGAGGGAAATTGTGATCAAGCACTAGCAGTCGATCAAAATGGAAGGCTTGACGAATCCCGCATTAACTGAGATTCTTCTCCCCCCTCCTACCATTTCAGAGATCAAACATTCTCTGGTTCAACCCTTTCTATACTCTCGCTCATTTCTCTGTGCTTTGCTGATGAGTGCTACGGTACCGTGACCATTGTCCTAGAAAGGGAACACAACATTCTGTACAATGATGTAAACACAACTCAGCAGAGACCTATGCTTACCAGAGACAGTATAGTATAGATACATAAATAGCACAGTATCACGCGGTGATCACTTATTTTCGGAGCCACTTCTGTATTCTTACAGTATGATTGGTTATTATCGCGTGTATGTAAAACATACAAAAAAGGATATTACCCTTCTTGCTTGTCAACTCAGTTTTCTCTAACAAAAAGCCCAGGCCTACTTTAGCCAAACTCCAGCTTGGGCTGGTCTCACAGCAGTGGCTCCGTATTCCTATTGTCCTTCTATAAACAATGAAGCCAGTGTTGACATCCCCTGTCTAGGCACAGACCCACTCACTAAGGAGAGACACACAGGACCGGTACCAACATAAAATACTGTAGGACTGTCTTCAATTAACACACACGAGGACGAAGGGATTCACACCAGTAAAAAATATCTGCATAGGCCTGTGTTTTATGGGTTTAACCCATTAAGACCCGAGGCCGATTCTACAAATATCTTCTAAATGTTGCTATATCAGAGTGGTTCTCAAACGTTTTCATGTCAAGGACCCCCCAAAATGATATGTACAGTATTTGACCGTGGACCCCCCCACCCGCTTCCTTCTTTGGCTATTTTTGAATAGCCAAAGAAATCTAAAATGACACAGATGCTTTCCTGGTCTTAAAGGTTGAAACCATACTCAGAGTCAGGCCAGATTTGTATATCGATTTATCATGGTATGATTGAAGTTCACATGTGTTTGTGATGGCACTATAGCACACATGTGTTGATTCTCTTTGCAGTGTGCAAAGGAACATTTTGTAGCCTATAATGTTTGGATGAGGAATGTTTCGTATGACAGTGACAGAGGAAAGACACTTGGCTGCATGTGCGCTATACTCTCTCAACACAAGCTTGCAGAAATGCAGAGAGACAGAGCCGAAACCAGAGAAGAAGAACAAGACGGACCAACCATAACCTTTGCCCCTGAAAAGTCACTGCCAAAACATGCAGTGCCAATTATATCACAGTTCACACAGCAAAGAGAGGTCATATCAGTTACAAATGAAATGACACTAAAAGACACAATACTAATGACAGTCAGTGTGTGTGTTTTGTTTTATCCATGTAGCTGACAGTCTACAAATGGAACCAAAGGGTTCCATTTTGTTCCAATTGTATACACTGTCAAGAGTTAAAAGACTGATGATGTTAGTGTGTAGACCAGTGGTTCTCAACCTGCGGGTTTGCACCCCCAGGGAGGTCACCACAGGACTTTGGTGGGGGTCCACAGATAACAGTCAAGTGACAATTTAAGGACTTAAATACTTCTAAAACCAATACTGCATCAAAAGTAATCAACAAACTATACAATAAAAACTGGTCAAACTTTGGCCAAATTGTCAAATAATATAAAATATTATAAATATAAGATAATAATAAAAATTGTGAAAATAGCTGATCTACAATGTATCTGTGGGAACTGAGTCAAACTAAACGGAATACCTCAACTCCTACAATTCAAAGTGCTTATCAGGGTTGGGGGGTTCCCGGTCCCCAGTTCAAATAGGATTATTTTGGGGGGGGGGTCACGGCCTGAAAAGGTTGAGAACCACTAGAGTAGACAGAGCACCAATCTGTTCATATTATCTGCACAAACACATTGGTCTGACGCAGCAGGGCAGACGTTAGTCCTACAGCACAGACACTAGACTACAGGCCAAAACTAGGTTACATTCAATAGAGATCTTCCACCACCAGGATGAATACGATTAGTATCGTTAATAAGCTTTAGCGTTGGGTTATAGTGGGTTAAAAACATAACAAATACAGAGCCCGATGCCCGATTCCCTTCCAGTTCTAGAGAGAGGCTCATCTCTTCATCTAAAAAAGAACGTTATGGTTATGAGCTGTTCCGGAGGAACAGGGTGATGCTCTACCAACAACGCTGGGCTAACGGTAGTTAAAGATGACGTTATGCTAATGGTTGTTTACAACAGCAGGAGGGACAGTTATAGATTATGATGTGAATTACTAAACACAAATACAACTCCATTACAAAGGATAAAGGATGTATGAAGCTTTTCTCTCTTGTCATTATGACCTCCGCACAGGACTTGATTTAATCCCTCCTCCAGCCATTGTACGCATCATCACCTCTCTGACAGTCACACTACTAGAACATTTACACATGTCACATGTAATATGGCATTGTTTTGGATTTATTAGAGATAAACGCACACCTAGAATACATATTATATATAATATCTTACCTGATCAGTTCGACTCCGGCGACCGTTACTCCAACAAGAGATATAATCATGTTTGACAAACCCGATCGCCTGTCGTTACCATAGTAATACTAGTTTAATTGGTCGCGATCGTCTGTGACAATCGCACTGCGGTCCAACGAGGGCCCTGGTAGAACTGTGTCACATGTATTGCGACGTTTTGGTGATAAATGGCGCGTTGTAAATCCACATAACCTTACCTGATCTGTGGAACTATCCGGTCAAACAACAGGAAATCACGTTCGACCAAACTCCGCCCCCTTTTTTTAATTCCACAAGAATCCCGACAAGTGTTGCCAGATTTTGTGAGAGATAAGCAACAAAGTCTATGAAAACAAGTCCAAAAGAAGCCCACTGCTAGACACATTTTGGAAATAGCCGATCTACAAGCTCACAAAGCATCACATTCGCGACACGCTGTGAGCTTGTAGATCGGCTATTTTCAAAAAGATCTGAAATAAGAAGTGAAATATTTGGAATATATTTGAAAGTTGTTTTTTTCAGATAAGGGTCTGCAGATAAATACATTAATTTGGGCGTCCTTGACATGCTAATGCTTGAGAACTGGTTTAAACAATAATACAAAATTGGAAGCAAGTGTAAATAATTACACTTTAGAAACAAGCCCAAAAAAACACTACCCGCAACTTCCAATATTTACAAGCACCTTTACAGAAAAACAATCCCAACGTCGCTTATAATAAGCAGACATGGCAACACTGACTCTAACCTATCACAGCACGAGAGCGAAAGCCAATGGAAATGTACAAGTGAAAGCTTGTGGTCAGAGCCCTCCCAGTTTTATGCAAATATTAATCCAGTAGCCAATAACCGTCGAGGGGGAGCTCTTAGTGAAAGCCATGATTGACAGGTACCCCTACCAATAGATATAATATGCAGTTTATGTATTTTTATTATGTCATTCCAAATTAGATTAAACAGAAAATGAAGTAGTGTAATTACATTTGTTAATATAGCCTCCAAAGTACACCATCAGCAGGAACAAGATGACTGATTTAAGTCAGTGGTTCTCAAGGGTCCTGTTTGGACCCACAGGGGTCCTTGAGGGGGTCCCCAATACAATGAGGGAAACATTTTACCACTTAAAGGGATACTTCACTTTCACATAAAATAAACATTAAAAATATATATTAAAAAAAATGAAAGAAGTTATGGCAAAATTAAGGCCCCCTCACACATTAGTAGGACACTCTAATGCGTGAGGGGACCATGAATTTTCCATTACTTTTTTCATTTATTTTTAATATATTTTTTAAATGTTTCCCCGGCCCTAAAGTGAAGTATCCCTTTAACCACATTTTATACTTTGGCTTTTAAAAAATAGCTGATCTACAACTTCACAATGGGTTACAGTGCGACACGTGAGCTTGTAGATGGGCAATAAATGAAAGAAAAAAATCAAAATATATTGTTCATAATTATCTAAAATGCATATCAATTTTGGGAGCCTTGCATTGAGAACGTTTGAGGGCCACTGACTGAACCACCACCAACTGCAGACTTCAGTCATCAGTGATGTTCCTCATTCCACACTTTCCAACTAAAATACAGTAATGTAGCTTTTTCCCCTAAGTAAAGCTGTGCCCACAGTGCCATCTAGTGGTACATAATTCATCCGCACATCATTTCCAATGGTCACACTACTTTACTTCAACTGGATTGACTGCTTTGCAAGATATTTGAAACATTTGGATTTTTCTTTATTGAAGAAGCCAGCCATGACATGGTTCTCATTAAATGTACATAATCTTTATTGTGGGGCAAGTGTCCAGTGAGGAGTTTACAGCTCGGCAATAGGCTTGTGTGGCCAATAGGGGTATTTGACCTTGTCCAATTTGGTCTCGGGGAAAGTGTCATTCAGATCTTCAATCGTCATCTGATCGAAGGGGATCATATTCTGGAATTTAGCAAGCTGCAAAATGAAAGCAAGAGAGGGGGGTGGGGGAAGACATGGTTAAGAGATGGAACTGATAGTGGAATATATAGTAGTGGACACTAGTAGGGCAGATAAACATTAGTCTAGAGATAAGACTTGAGTGATCTCAGGCAGGAAATTCAAGCATTACTTTAGCCAAGATGATAAAAAAAAAGATGCAAACTTATAATGAATAGAAGGATATGTCATTATTGTACAGTTTATTTCAATTCTATACCTCTAATCAGTCTTTATTTACATATTTGGTACTTGAGTGATTACATTGTGTCACGCTCAGTGTAATCAAGTATAATGTTAGTACAATGGTGAGTGTACACCAACAAACATCTATACTTATATAAATCATAGCTCATCTACCTCACATGTTGTTTAACATGTGAGCGCATCTGTGTCTAAGAATATTACATTTATTTTCATGTCATCTACACTGCAAAATCCTGAGTATTAAAATAGAAGAAACTGGAACTCTGAGTGTGTACACTCATAGAATAACATTAATACTCAGGATCTGACTGTGTATGTAACTATGTAACCACCCTTTTGTGACTTTAGTTTCAAACCATTGACAATCAGTGAACTACGCAGCCTCACCTCTGCCTCATACGCGACAATACGGGCCTTCGACTCTTCGGCATAGGTCAAAGCACTTTTATTCTGTTGGAAAGGACACAATCATTATCTCTCTTGATGTAAATGAGAGAACACACAAACAGCACTACGGTGCTGAAATCTTAATTCATGGACATATAGTAGCATATCGTCGCTGTTGGGCAGAAACCAACTATCTTTTTTATTTTCTTTAATAAATCAAGTGCTATTTGTGCTATTGAACACCCTTTATGTCTATGTGTGGGTTTCACAAATACTGAAACAATGAAGTGTTAAGAAGCACTTCTGACTAAACCTCCTAACTCCATTGGATCCTCAAACTGTCGTTCAAACCACCTAACTCAGGGTTCTTTCCCGTCTGTCTTCGTCATTCTAATGAATGATGGGAAAAAATAAGTATAATGGTCAAAAACCTCCGAACTCCACTGGAGCTGGGTAAAGTGATGAAAATATAAGGACACATTCAAGTATCTGACAATGTATAAAGTCACCATACCAACTTAAATGAGGCAGTGTTGTTGTTTTAAACACATGTATTTTTTGTGGGTTTTTTTTCTTCTGAGAAGTTAATATTTTGGACATAGTAGTTGGTTTCTGCCC
This sequence comes from Gymnoscopelus braueri, assembly GCF_963280865.1. NCBI lineage: Eukaryota > Metazoa > Chordata > Actinopteri > Myctophiformes > Myctophidae > Gymnoscopelus > Gymnoscopelus braueri. The sequence goes on from NC_137604.1 coordinate 20,522,762, forward strand.
GACAGCTGAGATATGACATTTTAAATGATAAACAAGACAACATTGTAGATTCCTGAGGCAGGATGGACTGAAAAATGTGCATATTATTTGTTGGGACACTTACTGCCTCTGCCTCCTGTGCGTCGATCAATGCAGTTTGTGTGTCGACAGGCTCTGGGATCGTCATGGCTGAGAACTGTTGGAAGAACATCTGTGTGAGCCGTCATTGTCACAAAAGCTTAACAAAATCCTAACAAAATCCCATCTTAACCCATTAAGACCGGGAACGCCTCTGTGCCATTTTAAGATTTCTTTGGGCTATTCAAAAACAGCAGATCTACAAGCTCACAGCGTGGCACAGAGTGCCGCGCTATGAGCTTGTAGATCTGCTTTTTATTTTTTAAATCTTGAATATTTGTGCAAATCTTTGAATATATATATTTTTAAAGCGAACATTTGTGTTCAAATGTCTTCTAAATCCTAACAGCTTTTTGAAAAAAAACTTATGTTGCTATAATATCAGTGGTCTTCAAACTTTTCTCATGCCAAGGACCACCCAAAATGATATATTTGGCCGCGGACCCCCATCTCAAAATATGTTGTTCCAGGGACCCCCCCAAAAGCAAAGATTTAAGTAAGTTACAAATGTTCGCATTAAAAAATATATTATTCAAAGATTTGCACACATTTTTCAATTTAGATTCGATTTTTCTAAAATAGCTGATCTACAAGCTCGGTGCCGCGCTATGAGCTTGTATATCTGCTATTTTTGAATAGCCAAAGAAATCTTAAAATGACACAGATGCGTACCCGTAGCCGGTCTTAATGGGTTAAATCTGCATTTGACATCTTGTTGATTATCACAAGGCCTGAAAATTGTCTTGGCCTGTATGAAGGTTTCATTGAGACCGACACATTATGTCAAATGTGCCACCTATAGATGTTGTTGGTTTTTCCTCCTTTCTAAAGCATGTTGTCACAATCTAGCCACCCTCTAAGCTCCAACTAAAGGCTGCGACACCCCATGTCAACTTGCAAGAACTAAGAGCGACAAGTCAGATCGCTTTGTGTCGCCTTTACATCTCCAGTACATGTTGAGCTCGAACACACCAAAGACTAGAGCTAACAGCCAGTTGATGGCCAACTTCTGTGCCCTCTATACCAGGAGGGGGGGGCAGTAGTCTGTATCATGGGATATACAGTATTAGCAGAGCAGCAAAGAAGAGGAGGCTATGGTAAAAGGACACTCAGAGTTCCATGCCATAGCATTTGCCATAGACACTACTAGGAGGCAAACTGGACCCAGATGTTTGATGGAATGCACTGAAATCAAGGAGAGTGAACAAATGATTGTGTGATAATGATCATCAAATAATCAGTTCGGAAAAAAATATTTAAGACATATCCATTTTCTGATCTCCTTTTTTGATGTGCACACTATATAATTGTATTGAGGTAAGCAAGTTTCAAGACTATCTGGGCAGTATTCTCTATAGCAGATTCATCAGGTTTCCAGGCTAGATATCCCATACAGCTGTGATAAATCTCCTAAACCCGTGTAAACTACAGACATGATTTCAGGCATCTAACCAAAAACGCATTCAAACAACCCATTGACTTTCAGATAAGGGAATCGTTAAATGCAAAAATGCAAACTTGTTTCCAGGTTTTAGGATTAATCACTTTGGCAATATACAGAAAGAAATATCACTCAAGATAACTTTGGGAGAACTGTCAATAGAAACGACACATTTAGTGGAGGTACTTCTGTGGCCTACTGGCAGTGTGCAGTGCACTAGACATTTGGTCCAGAGTCAGACACACACACACACACACACTCGATGGCTAGCTTCCTGCAGAACCACACCATAAAAATACGGCCCATTTCCACATTACTCTCTCACATCAATATTGCTGCATGTGCCCTCTATTCATCTGTCGTTAGCTCGCTGCTTAGTTCTTTTCGAGGTCTGATTTGCTCAAGATTAACAGCCAAACAGTGACCTCTCGCTCCTAAATGATTCAACATGCTCAGTCGGGGGAATGGATCCTGGCTACTGGCTGACTAACGCCAATGGCCCAGGACACACCACAAAAACAAACTAACCATTGCAACACTGACGTGTTTGCGAGGCACTGTGAGCTTGCAGATCGGCCATTTTATTACAACATTCACAGAATAGGGACCCTTGGGTTCATGTGGTTAATTGGCCCAAGGAACTATTTTCCCATAGCTTTGACAAGGCATTTGCCACAGTTAATAATGTAAAAAATGTGATCAAAATCTCACCTTCTGTTCAAACTCAGCCACCATCCCAGGTCTGGCCACAGCTTTTTGGTAGTGAGTCCAGTCAATCCCTACAGGGGCCTCTGGAAGGTGAGCTAGCCTTGTGTACAGAAAAATACAATTACAGTAAGATGACCATATCTAGTAAATGAGAGACCTATATAGTATGACTCTTCTACACTATGAGGAAAGTGTTTAGGAGAGAAAGTGGTCATGCCTGTTCATAAAACTGGGGTAAAACAGGAGGTAACTGAATAAGTTTATGCAAAGCAATAAATCGTGACGGTTTTCAAATTCTTTTAAATAAACAAACTAATATACAAGGCAATACGTTGCCACAAGATAGCTTAACTATGAATACAAGTACACAATATAGGTGTACTTTGGTCTGGCAGATTACTCAAGACTCTGCTTTAGAATATTTTCAGGACAGTGCACAGGAACATGAATGTATGTAGAAGTATACAGATTCAAAAGGTTGTATTAATGCTAATACAAATAAGTAAATGATGGAGCACGCACAAAAACAAATTCCACCCACTTAACCTATGACGTGACAATAAAAAAAAAAGATTCTGATTCTACTGTGCAGTATAAGGTTGGTGTGTGTATACTCGTCAGTTATTTTGTTATGTCTAATGTGAGCAGTACTGACTTTCCACCGATGGCATCGCTGCGAGTCTTCAAGGCATTGAACATGCCCCTCTGGTTGGGTGGCACCCTCTCTGCAAATGCCACCCAGTCAACGGCCTTCATCGCAAAACGGCGAGCTGCCATGGTAATCTGAAAGAAAAGCAGCGGGGGAAGAAGAAATGGGTCATAATATGGTCACACATAGATAGACGATCAGGAAATATACACTCATTCATTGTACAATAATTATTTTGTTTAGTTCAAACTAAAGTGAGGACTATTAAGACAGTATGTTTTAGCCCATTGAGATTGGGCTAAAAACAGCCCAATCTCAATGGGCTTTTTACACAAAAAGTATACCTGGACAAGGATGGCTATGGCCGTTTTTAGCCCAAGGAGTGGTTTTGGTGCAAAACCAAATGCTTGCAATGGATTCAGAATCATAAAAACACCCTAGTTTGACCCCTCACATGCAACTTAAAACAGAATTAAAATTGGATTGTTTTTGCCCTGCATGGAAATGCAGGGAAATGGTGGGTACCCCAACTTTCAGCAGCTGTCAAAAATTCTCCTAGGGAAACTGAATTTCAGTCTTTGTGAGATGTGTTACTAGACACCTTTACAAACACATTGGTGAAGATTTTTTTTGGTAAGGAATTTATTCCAAGATTGGAAATCTTTCTGCTAATATCCCCTGACTAACAGTAAAGGGTGTGTATCAGTGGTCGAGAGTAACTAATTTCATTTACTCAAGTACTGTAATTAAGTTAACAATTTTGAGTTATTTTTACTTTCTTCAATACTTTTACTTGTACATCTCAGAGGCAAATATTGTACTTTTTACACCACTATAATTATTGAAAAATGTCGTTACTTAGTAGATTTGGATTATTATTACAAAACATACAGTAACCACTTCAACACTATATACATTTCGGCCATTTGAAAATAGCCGATCTACAAGGTCACAATGTGAGCTTATAGATCTGCAAATGTCAAGATTTTTATACATTTGAAAACGTGTGAAATGGGACATAATGCATAATGAGTACTTTCTACTTTAAATACATTTTGATACCAATACTTTTACCCAAGTACATTTTGAATGTTGGACTTCTACTTGTAACAGAGTATTTCTACATTGCAGTATTGATATTTTTACTTAAGTAAAAAGTGTAGTACTTTTTCCACCACTGGAAGACTAAATAGTGCATAACGTGTTTGCAAGCAAAATAATGACACAGTAAAGGGTGTAGTTCAGTGGTTCTCAAACCTTTACATTTCAAGGTCTCCCCTTAACTCTGACAGCATACAAATGGAACCAAAGGGTCCATTTGGTTCCATTTGTATGCTGTCAAGAGTTAGACTTGTAAGGATCCATTTAGAACCCCTAAAAAAGAAACCCAGAGAGTCCCTAGAACCAACTTTGAGAACCACTGGGTGTAGTTAATCAACACTGTATATTCATAACTGAGTGACATTCATGAGTCACATTGATTGCTGTCAGCTGTCAAAGTTACTTTATTATGTAACAGGCAAGATGAAGGCCTGTATTAAAAGAACAACACGGATATAGAAGCTTTAACACTGTGTTTATGTCATTACAACTAGACTCAGGTCATTCTCTTTTAACTCGCAGCTAAAGACAGGCTAGCAGATTAGCTAACGTTGGCCTCTTGCTAACGTTGTTTCCAACCAAGGTCAGATTGCCATGCTTGTATCTCTCTATCAAACGGCCGCAGGGAAAGCGTGTTTGCTTTTGCATGCGATGCACACGTTGTAAATGTCTGCTCAATACACCGTCATGTTCTAAACTGCGTGTATTAAGTTAAATAAGTGTGAACAAATTGTTCTTTTGACTCACTCACCTCTCAGTTGCTCCTTCAGACAGGGAATGCGCACGCAGAACAGGATGGGCTCGACTGCTTCGTCTCCGCTTTTCAGAGCTGAGAGACCCCGTAGCGAGTCGGCTACTGCCCTCTGGTGGTATGGTGTATGTATGGTAGACGTGTAGCCCTGAAACATGACTGTGTCATACCATGACAGTCATGGCGCTACTTGTTCCTGTTTTTTAGAACATTTTACATTTACAACCAGTAAATCTACATGAACGTTTACATTTCAAATATAAAGTGCTGACACTACGGCCACGGATGTTACAAGTTAAAGCGCTTAAATTTAAGTACCCGTATCTTCCGTATTGTTAAATACAAATATTTTTAATCTGATCACCAGCCATTTTCTTCTTATTTTCTCCATATGCTTTCAACTACATGCCCCTATTGGTTGGGAGGTGTATTGCACTCTGATACATTATTATTATTATTTTTAAGAAAGAAAGAAAGAAAGAAAATGGCCGCCGATCGGATTAAAATGCTTTTTATTGAACAATACGGAAGATACGGGTACTTAGACTCAGGCGCTTTAACTTTTAACATTTGTGGCCGTAAGGTCAGAACTTTATGTTTGAAATTTGAACGTTTATGTAGATGTACTGGTTGTAAATGTAACATTTTCAAAAAACAAGAACAAGTAGCGTCATGACGCTTGTGACAGACGAGCGTCATGTGAACCATGGCTATTGGCTAGCTAGGTAGTGCTGACTGCTGAGGGTATTAATGACTCAGTGGTTCTCAAACGTTTACATGTCAAGGACAACAAGGACCCCCAATTTGGCATTGGTGTAAAGTAACCAAGTAGGCTACATTTACTCAAGTACTGTACTGTACAGTACAATTTTGAAGTATTTTTACTTTCCAATTTTCAATACTTTTACTTACTCCACTACATCTCAGAGACAAATATCGTATTCCACTACAATTATTTGAAAACTTTAGTCACTAGTTACTTTGTAGATTTGAATTATTATTACGAAACGAAACATATACATTAACCTCTTCAGCCCTATTTAAACTTTGGTTGCTAATCTATACTGCTATTTTCAAAAGATTGTACTACATTTTATACCTTGTGAAACGGGACATTCTGCATAATAATGAGTGCTTTTACTTTGGGTACTTTAAGTACATTTTGATACCAATACTTTTGTACTTTTACTCAAGTACAATTCATTCCGGAATTTTACTTGTAAGAGTATTTCTACAAAGCAGTATTGATACTTTCAAATACATTCAAGGTATCTCCATTTTTCCCCTGGATGTTTTGAAAAAAGCAGATCTACAAGCTTTACAACAAGTCACATTAAGATGTGTTGAGCTTGTAGATCGACTTTTACAAATAGCCAATGAGGCCTATATCATGTATAGGGTTAAACTTGTTAAAATTGTGGCTATAATAACTAATTGTTCTGCATGGAGAGACCCCCGTAAGGACCCCTGGGGGTCCCCGGAGTCCTGGACCTCACGTTGAGAACTACTGCCTAATAAAGCATAAAAGTGTGATTATTAAAGGTTTAACAGAAATCTTACAATTGCTCCTATATTCAGTGGTGGAAGAAGTACTCAGATAGTTTACTTAAGTAAAAGTAGCAATAACACAATGTAGAACTACTCTGTTACAAGTAAAAGGCCTCTGTTCAAAATGTTACTTGAGTAAAAGTACCAAAGTATTGGCATCAAAATATACTTAAAGTACCAAAAGTAAAAGTACTAAAAAGTTTGAAAATAGCAGATCTACAAGCTCACAATGGGTGGCATTGCGATGTGTTGTGGTTGTGGCCAAAGTGGTTAATGTGTATGTTTTATAATATAATCATCTATATTTGCAAAGTAACTAGTGACTAAGGTTTTCAAAGATTTGTAATTGAGTAAAAGTACAATATTTGCCTCTGAGATGTAGTGGAGTAAGTAAATGTATTGCAAATTGCAAATACTCCAGTAAAGTAAAATTACTTCAAGATTGTAGGCTACTTAGCCTACGTACTTGAGTAAATGTACTTAGTTACTTTACACCACTGCTCCTAATAGCAGCCAAGAAAAACTAACGTTTATAATCTTCAAGATAAGTTATTATAAACGTTAGTTTTTCTTGGCTGCATCATTCTGAAGTGATGTTAGGTCTTATAAGGCCAAACCACCTTCTTAACGCAGGGGTTCTCAAAGTGGGGTCCGGGGACACCCAGGGGTCCTTTGTGGAGGCACACCAGTTTAATTTCATTATTCTATTTCACCAATGAGGTAAGACCATTCAAATATAGGTTTTCACTCACTCTCTGGAGTCTCTCCACTGTTATCTGCCCAAATACAGTTGTTAGTTATCATACTAAATCTAATTTAACAACAAAAGAATGTCTATTGAGGTGGTCCCTGGCACACAATTGTTTTAAAAGGGGTCCGTGGGGTCCTAATATGTATCAATTCGGGGGTCCTTGACTGGAACCACTGACTCAACGAAATACACCATTGTTAATTATACAATTATTATCAGCCCATTAGGCTGCAGTTGAAATGTAGCCAACAATTGAACTTGAATTAAATGTACATCATTCATATATTTGACTATATGACTAGGTCGCTCATAATTACCGTGGTACACACATGTACACTAGCTAAAAGCTGTTGTAATGGAGGCAGCACTGATACATTAGGTAAGGTTTAACTGATTTGATCATTTAATAGGCTATGAAAACGTGTGCCTCAGTTTAGGCCTAAAATAATCTGATTGGTCTTGAAGTGTAAAGATCTGCATTGCGCATCACACGTTTTAGAACACTGTTCCCAAACAGTGGGTCGGAACCCATATGTGGGTCGCGGACCACGTTTTTATGGGTCGTGAGTAAATGGCCCTTTATTTTTTGTTTCCTACATTTAGTTTTTAATTATTATTATTTCAAAAGATTTTCAAAAAAATCCCCAATATTTTCCGTAAGTTTTGTAACAAATTCAAACGTTTTTCAAAGGAATTCCATTTTTTTTAAATCCATTAATTAGAGGGAAGTAAAAATATCAGATCTACAAGCTCACGAGTCACAACACGTGGCATCGCGACGTGTTGTGAGCTTATAGATCTGCTATTTTCGCTAGTTTGGGTCACGGGAGACATCAAATTTCTCTTTTCGGTCTCGAGCTAAAAAGTTTGGGAACCAGTAGAATTTCTACAATAGCCTATTTGATGTACATGTAGTACATTTACATGTACATTTTATGTAATGACGGCTTTGTTGAGCCTTTATATAGAGAACATTTGGACGAAATGGTTAGTATACGCTTTTCCCCAAAATAATCTGGACTGTGGCGTATACAGCGTATAACGGTAGAACACACTGATATAGATTAAAGATATGGCAGAATTCTGCTTATTATTATCATCAATTAACTGGTGAAAAAACGTATGAACAATTCGTTTCCTAAAAAGAACTAAACTGCTTTTCAATGAGGAGACCCTTGTAATTGATGTTGTTTATTTGCTGAACTCAGTCTTTTTTACAATAACTGATATTTTAGATAGGTGTAGGTATGTACACAGTACAGATACAACAAGAATACTTAATAAATACCATTTTCCTGCGTTTTCTTCAAACAGTGTTGCAGGGCATATTATAAACAATACACATTTTATTTACATTATTGTTACAGCAACATTTCTTGGAAAATAATCTATTTCTTTATCATAACACTCAAAAAGGCCACGGCGTGAGTAAAGAGAATATCTAAAGACATGCGTTTCCTAAAAAATAGAATTTCTCTCCACATGTTTTTTACAGAATAGAAATATGAGAAAAATACATTTTGCAAAGAAATAATAGACATTCAAACAGCAATGCTCTGGGAAACTGCAATTTTACCCAAGGACAATGGAATGATAAATAAACTGTCAACGTTCAATGTGAAGAAACAATTCAAGTGATTAGAGAACACATTGGTCTTAAGGCACTGGCGCCGTTTAAGTACTTGTATGTTGCTTTTTAACTAACTTTCTATGCACTATATAGGTCAGTGGTTCTCAACGTGTTTTAGCTCGAGACCCAAAAGATCAATTTAATGTCTCCCCCTGACCCAAACTAGTCAAAATAGCAGATCTACAAGCTCACAGCATGTCACAGTGATCTTGTAGATTGGTTATTTTCCACTACTTATTAAACATTAATGGAATTTCTTAGATTTTTGGCATTTATTCATGACATTATTTAGAGAAAAAAATGAAATTGTTTTTAATTCATGACAATTTTAGATTTTTTGGGGGCGGGGAAATTGAATTTATTCTTAAATAGGCTATTTAAAAACTAAATCTAGGAAAAGATTTTTTTTTTACGGGATATTTACTCGCGATCCATAAAAATGGACCCGCGACCCAAAAATGGGTCCCGACCCACTGTTTGGGAACCACTGCACTAGGTTATTGCATTCATGTCTTTGACCATTTCAAATGCCCTTTTCCCCCAAACGAGCAGGAACATTTAGGTCATTGGGCCCACACAATGTGGTACTTTAGGTGGAATTATTAGATATATAGGCACATCGCTTGAAAACATGACATTTATGGTTGAACTTGAGTCTATATGTCTCAAATTACAGCACATAATTCGATAGAGCTTGATGTTGACTCAATGTTATATATTTTGATATATCTCCCATCCTAATAATCCTAATATTATGTCTGGCATAACAATCCCAAATAGAAATGTTTTTGTTTTTCTTCTTTTCTTAGATAATAAAACATCGTCCTCATTTGTATCCTAAACCTGTGGGCCTGTTTCAACCACACAGTAAAATTAATCAATTTGTAACTCTGTGTTGTACAAAATGTAAGCAAATGTTTTTTTGTTCTTTAGGCTACGGGTCCATTTGGTTACATTTATGCAAGGAGTTAACCACTTGAACCCCAGCATCCAAATTCCATGGGGGAACCTTAAAATCGCAGATCTACAAGCTCACAGCACATCACTTTGTGAGCTTTTACAATTTTGGCAGACATTTGGTGTAGAAGGGAAAAGTGGTCCGAGTAGCCTTTTACTATAAGAATAGAGTGTTTAAGTGGTTAAGTGTACTGTATTGCCTGTTTCAACCATGAACAAATAGACTTCAACATGTTTTTTTAAAGGCAAAGAGCAGTGGTGTAAAGTACATTTACTCAAGTACTGTACCTTAAGTACAGTTTTGAGGTATTTTTTACTTTACTTGAGTATTTCCAATTTTAAATACTTTCACTTCTACTCCACTATACATCTCAGAGGCAAATATTGTTCTTTTTACTCCACTACAATTATTTGAAAACTTTAGTTACTAGTTAGGCTACTTTGTAGAGTTTGATCATTATTACAAAACATACTTCAGCCATATTTCGGCCATTTGAAAACAGCCGATCTACAAGCTCACAATGCATCACGAGGCTATGCATTGTGAGCTTGTAGATCTGTTATTTTCTAAGGATATTTTTGAAAACTTGCGAAATGGGACATTCTGCATAATGAGCACTTTTACTTTTGGTAGCCTACTTTAAGTACATTTTGATGCCAATACTTTTGTACTTTTACTCAAGTACATTTTGAATTCCGGACTTCTACTTGTAAGTATTTCTGCATTGCAGTATTGATACTTTTACTTAAAGGAGTATTTCACCCAAAAAATGTCTTATATTCTATATCAATTACACCCATGAAGCCTTGAATTCATAGAGATTTTTTGTTTTTGTCTCATTCATGAGCCAATAATTTTATGACCGGGTCGTCGGTCAATAGGAGACTGGAGACTACGCCAGTCATCAAATTATTGCCTTAGGAATGCGACAAAAACTAAAAAATCTCCAGGAATTTAATTCAAGGCTTGCATGTGGTGTGTATAATTGATAGAATGTTTAGGGTGAACTACTCCTCTAAGTAAAAAAAAATGCGAGTACTTTTTTCCAACCACTGGCAAAGAGAGGAGGCATTTTTTCCTAAGACAGATAGTACATTCCATAAGTGACAGGTCCACTGAACAGTCCGGGTACAGGCAGGCCGGGCCTGGGGAAGGCGCTGGAGTGATGTCCGTAGAGGGACGCGTGGGAGCCCCCCAGGTGCGCTCCGAGGGGGAACGGCAGCCCGAACGGGGTGAGCACCGTGGGCTTCGAGGCCATTTTGTACTTCTCCAGCTCGGCCTCCTGCAGCCTCTTGGCCTTGGCCCGCCTGTTCTGGAACCAGATCTTCACCTGGGTCTCGGTCAGGCTCAGGGAGTTGGAGAACTCGGCCCGCTCGGCGATGGAGAGGTACTGCTTCTGGCGGAACTTGCGCTCCAGCGCCAGCAGCTGCGAGGTAGTGAAGGGGGTGCGAGGTTTTCTGTTGTTCTTGTGTTTCCTCAGAGGACACGCTGGAGTGGGACTTGAGCTTCCTAATAGACACACAAAAAAAACACAATAATGTAGCACTGTTTGTCATTAAATGTTTCGATGAATTGAATACACATGGATGGACCCCAAATGGAAACCAGCCATGGTGCTTTGAAAGCACTGCCAAAAGGATGAAACCTCATCCTTTAGCAGACCTTGTATAGAACTGTACTTTCTGTGCTTTTTTTATTATGGCAAACTGTTAATAAAGTATTCAATCAATCAATCAATCAATCAATCAATCAATCAATCAATCAATCAATCAATCAATCAATCAATCAATCAATCAATCAATCAATCAGCAAGCAACGTGTAAGGCACAACTATATAGGCAGATAACGATATGTCAATAACTGCGTCCTGAGTTGTTTTGTTGTTGTTTCTTAACAACAGAATTACAAACATACACATTGCACTGCCATATTAATATGGAATATGATAGGCTGTGATATATTCATATGATATGAAGTAGGCTATTTAATGCTTAAAAGGCAAATGGTATAAAACACTGTCGGGACCCATTTGTGGGTGGCGGGTCCATTTTTATGGGTCGCGAGCGAATATCCCCTAAACAAAGTTTTTCATTATTTCAAAAGATGTTTAAAATGTTCCCCCCCAAAATCTGAAATGTTCATGAATTAAAAACAAATTCTGAATTGTTTCAAAAATAATTTCATAAATAAATACCAAAAATCTAAGAAATTCCATACATTCAAAAACAAAATGTTTAAGAAGTAGTGAAAATAGCCGATCTACAAGCTCTCAAGGCGTTGTGAGTTTGTGTCCTGGGCAAACATCTGATTTCTCTTTTGAGTCTTGAGCTAAAAAGTTTGTGAACCAGTGGTATAAAAGCATTATACAGTATAGAACTCAACAGGCTTATGGCATATCATTGCCGCAGAATAAAACTATATTTTCCCTGGTGACGCTCATAATTCATCTACAATCCATAACTGACTGACTGACTGCAGTAGCCTACTGTATTTCTTTCAGTTTTGCCAAACATGTCAAGCTTTCTGATTGATTGATTTGATTGATTGAACACTTTATTAACAGTTTGCAAAAAAGCACAGAAAATACAGTTCTACAAAAGGATGCTAAAAGGATTAAAACCCCTAGAAAGCACTATGGCTTGTTTCCATTGGGGTCCTGACTCCTGTGTATTCAATTCATTCGAAATTGTCACTACTTCAGAGGGAAGGAAGGACTTACTGGTAGGAGAAGAAAAGGAGGACGACTGATGATGGAACCAAGTGCTCTGATCTTTCTCACAAAACGGAGGACTGCTGGATCGGTCGTTGCAGGGTTCGCAGGATCCAGTGGATCCACTTTGAGAGGAACCCTCCGCGGTAACTTTCCTCTGATCCGCGTAAAAAGTCTTTGGAGAAAACTGCGCGCTCTGGGCCGCCAGTGACTTCTGGTGGACGGGACTCAAGTCTGAGGAGGGGGAGTAAACAGTCCGACAGGTGGTCTTGGTGGTCTTGGAGATCAGCGATTCCACGCTGAACGGAAGACAGTTGATGCTCCGCTGGGTTTTGTAGGATCCTTTGTCGGTTGTCATGTCTTTAGGCTGGAGATCCTCGGATTCCTCCGTATCATCCGTGTCTTCTTTCTTGTGCGTTAGTTTGTTCTTGTCACTGATCGGCGACCCCTGTATGTGATTCATCATTGTGAGGGGGTCTGGGGGGGCCATACACCTCCGATCAGGCCGCTAACAGGACAGTGGGTTTTGGATGGAGATCTTAGCCTGTGTGAGTGTTATAGTGATCCAATGTTTTCTGCTGCTGTCAGAACGTCTCACAGTAGCTTAACTCCGCCAGACGGGGGTCGTCTATAAAAGGGCAGTGACCGGGGTTGCCAGGTTGCGCGAGAGAAACAAGCAAACCGGGTCTAGGGAAACAAGCCCAAAAGAAGCCACATGAGCACTCTCTAACCCTGTATACATTGGCTATTTGAAAATAGTCGATCTACAAGCTCACAACTGCAGAACTGCTATTCAAGAATCTTGGGGGAAAAAAGTGAAAATTTAGGAGTATTTTTCTAATCCAAAAAATCTTGTATGGGGGTCTCTGGCACAAAATATTTTCAGAAGGTTGGGTCTACAAATACATATTAATTTGGGGGTCCTTGACATGAAAATGTAAGAACCACTGGTTTAAACAACATTAGGAAACGAGCCCCAAAGAAGCAACTACACTTTAGAAACAAGCCCCAAAAACAGCAACCCTACCAATAATTTACAAGCAACTGTACAGAAAACCAAGCCCAAAGTAGCTTATAATAAGCGGACATGGCAACCCTGGTGGTGAAGCGTTCCCCTCCCCGAGCCGACCAATCAGCTCACCACGTTGTCCCCCGTGACGTCATCTCCGACCCTCGTTCCCTATTGGCCCGCTGCCTTCCATAAGAGACATCAAGGGGGCCTTTGAAAGGAAGGAGAAGTTAATCATACAGACCCCATGCTGTGCGGGGGTATTGATGGCTCAAGGGGTTTTGTCTCCACTGCTCACAAAGTAGAGCAATTTTAGTGCAATTACCCAGTGGGGAGGACTTTTGAGCATTATTTAGCCCTCTATCCACTTGGTACTAGGACACTATTTGGAACCTTTTTGTTGAATTAGCCTAGGCAACACTACTGTAAAAACCAGTGGTGGAAAAAAGTACTCACATTGTCTTACTTAAGTAAAAGTATCAATACTGCAATGTAGAAATAATCTGTTACGTTAAGTGAAAGTCCGGGATTCTAAAGGTATTGGTGTCAAAATGTACTTAAAGTGCCAAAATAGAAAGTACTCATTATGCAGAATGTCCTGTTTCACCAGTTTTCAAATGTATGAAACTTTTTGAAAATGGCAGATCTACAAGCTCACAATGTGTCGCATGGCAACGCATTGTGAGCTTGTAGATCGGCTATTTTCAAATGGCTGAAATGTGTATGTTTAAGTTACTGTATGTTTTGTAATAATAATCAAAATATACAAAGCAACTAGTAACTAAAGTTTTCAAATAATTGTAGTGGAGTGAAAGTACATTATTTACCTTTGAGATGTAGTGGAGTAGAAGTAAAAGTACAGAAAATTGGAAATACTGCAGTACAGTAAAAAATACCTCAGAATTGTACTAAGTACAGTACTTGAGTAAATGTATTTAGTTACTTTACACCACTGGTAAAAACTGTACTTAAAGAAAAGTACAGCTATATCCTATATATATAGGCATGCGTACATCTTTTGGCCTGTGACCGACCAAAATAGCCCAAACTAATTTCAAATAAATATTTTTTTAACTCACGATTTTCATGAATTAATTCTGCAAACAACCTGATTTGAAACGACCTTTATAGGCGCATGAAAGGAAGACAGGCAGGGAAACGTGCATAATGAGGAGAGAAATTCATTAAGTATGACTGTTGGTCACACAGCATTACAGCAATTTAAGGCCTGTCATGGGCCCTTTTTGTTCCACTGCAGCCTCAGTTGAGAAGCAACAGGCGTTTTTTCTCCAGGTCAAACTATTTAATAAGCCAGACAAGTTGTGTTTTGGAAGGCGCCAGGCTCGGCAGGATCAAAAAGGAAGATACCTCGGGGAGAAAAGGCAATGGTTAACTCCACTTAACCAATTGTCCTCTAAATATTTCATAGTCCAGTGAATATAGCTGGAAGGAAGCAAGTTCTGACAGTTAACTGTTTCACGTCTAAACCTGAAGTTGATGACGGTACAACATCACAAAACGTTTCTGCAGGGTTTTTTCTGACATCCATAGACAGAGACACAGATGAAGAAAGAAAGAAAAGTCGCTCCATTAGTTGTAATTGATTTTCAACTAAAGAGCAATTTTGAAGGAATCACATTAATTGGTTAGTGGTGAATATCCTACCCATTATAGCGGGCCTACATAAAGCTTAGTTCACTGGAATGACCTTGCATTGAGAAAACACAAATTAAATCAATGTAATGTTAGCCTAACCACTTGGTTTCTTCTTAGGAATTTAGTAATGCAGTCATTTGACATAATTATTTCCCTGGGTAGACCTACAGTATAAATATCAGCACTTCAGGTGAGGTGGCACGTACCATTCATTATTTAATGTCAATCCTTTCTCTCTGCTTTCCCACCGTGACACATGCATTCAGTCAGCACAAGATGGTTGTGCGCTTTGGTTTATCCATCCAACCCAACCCCAGAGCCCAGTGAATGACTGACAGTCATCAACAGTATCAAATACACAATTAGGACTTAGGGAGAGAAGATAGATGGTTCTCAGAAGACAGATTTCTGTTTAGCTTAATTGGTTTAACCCATCATTCTAGAATTGCCAATGAGAAAATAGCTTGTGGTCAGTCCGAGCACACAAGATCTCCCTCTTCCCACCCTACTTTGCTCCGCAAATAACTTTATCATTTTTTTTCGAGATGATTACAGCCTAAATAGATTAAACAACATTAACATCATTGAATAGTTTACTAATTTGAATCTCACTGTATAACCGTGTGTAGTTTTCTATGTTTTATGATCCCTGACTGTCACATACCCCAGATAATTGAAAATTATATCTTTCAAGGTAATTTGGCCTTCATTCTACCCCCAAAAAATTATCCCAACAGCATTAGAATGATTGACCAAACCTTTTGGTTGTCTGTTTCTTTAAAATGCTCATTTGGAGATACTATAAGTAACTTATATCTCATCCAGGTAACCAAAACTTTGCTTCATCGTTTGACTGGCGTGAAGTCTGATTTTCATGCCGTTCTTTCATTTCCTATCTGAAAAGCTGCCTCTCTGTCCCCTCATACAGCGGGGGCCTCTTGTGACCCAGATGGTTTACGTTTAGATCCCATACCCTCAACTCTATCTAATCTCCATAGTGTCGTGCAAGATGGGGATGAGAGTCGAACAGTAGAGTGCCCGAACCCATGCCGAGATTCATCCGATACAGGTACGCTGAGAGAAAGCTACACACAAAGTGCAGTTACCTCTCCCCCCCTGATGTTTCGTTGAGTGTATTTAGTTTTAGACTCCCTCTCCCTATACCCCAAAGGACATTTCTGTAACAGCATGCAGGCGAGTGAACTGTGTCAGAAGTTGTTACCGAGTCTGAAAGCAGATCTGTCCTTCAAGGTCAGCTTGAACTCCATGGGAAGCACTCTCCCCTCAGCCGGCACCAGAAATGAAAACTCTTTTTGCATGTATGGGGCCATTTCATTTACTCTCATGCTTCAGCGAAACCACTTAACCAGTTCATAAAGCGTAGTGGCCAAGTTTCGACACATTAAGGTATGTGAGAGAATAAAATATTAAAAAAATCAAGTCTGGTTGTTGTTCGTTCACAATCCAGGAATGCAGCTTTTTCTGGAAGCCTCTCTTGTTCGAATCCTGGGTATCACGGCAGGAAAGACAGGGATCAAATCGAGACTGTCCAGAGTCGCATGCTTGTTGTACCAACCATTGAAGCCATACTTTGTGTGAGTCCAGATGAGTTGAGCTGTCCACCACCAACAATGTGTGAATTCCCTGCTGAAGTGGGGCCCTCTTGACAAACAAACCGATCATTTACAAGAGTGAGGGAGTCATGGAACCCAATACCTGTGAGATGTGTTGACAGTGACACAAAGAATCGCAGGTACAGGCCTAACAGTAAGGTGGACATTTGCTGACACCACAGAGTATACGGACGGGGCCAAAAGTGTCATCCTCAGCAACATCGCCGCACGTCACTCTCACCCTGTTTGTTCTCGCTTCTCGCATCTGAAGTTTTTACGCAGTCTGAGGATGGAATGTGTTGCCAGAGTCGTCTCTGGTCTGGGCAATCAGATGTTGAGCAGTGATGTGAGATAGGATACGCAGGCATGCCTGCCAGCAGAACCAAACTCCAAGGGAGAAATTCATATTACCGTGAAACCAAGAGGTAACTATCTATTTTTCCATGCATCATGTGAGTTTGTACCTAATTCCACATTTTCCGCTTTAATCTTACATCTAGCCTCATTGGGCTTTTTTCACACAAGGTCACCCGCATAGACATGCCCACTTAAGAGCGGTTTAAATAGCATTGGGTTGCACAGTGCCGTGGAAAATATCTTGACCTTTCATTTGACTTAACAAGTTGATCCAATCCACATCAGAACGGCTTCGAGCCTGCATTTAAATACTGGTTTAACGTTTCCTGCCAAAGATACTTCCTCTTATGGCTTCACGGAGCCCTGTATTTGAACGCAGGGTAATGAGAGAAAATATTCTTGCTGTACTCAACTGAAAGGAATAAGGAAATGCCATTCCTGATGGCTCCATTCCCAACAATGATTCAGCCGTCACCTTGTCATCTTTGACCAGACAAATAAACAAGACATGTATCAATTCACTACAATTAAGGGTGCCATAATTTGAATAATAATTTATTTGAATTCTTAACCAAACAACCTCCTATGCTATGTTTAATGCTAATTGTGTTTTTGAAGTCACATTATTTTAATATATTAACACTTGCACTGTAAAATCCCCAGTGTTCATTTATCAATTTGTACCTCTGAGAGTGTAACCAAAAGGACCCTCATGGGTCCGCATTTGGTTACATTTGTACAGTCTCAGAGTTAAACGAACACTGAGGATTTTACTGTCATACCAGGTTCACAAACAGACGCTTTTTTCTTCTGCCTTGAGAGGGTTTCTCCTGACAGTCTGCTGCCAATAGAAAGTGTTTAAGAGAAAAGCCACGAGAGGTGACAATGCAATTGGCAATTTTGTCTGGACTGTATTTGGCCATAGAAGTCAGCATTCTTGAGGAAAGTCGAGAGACAATGCAAGTGGGCGAGTTAGGTTTGAGGGCTTGGGACGAGGAACTTTGTGCGGCCACGCTGTGGTCTCATTCACAAACCCAAGAATGTCACCACAATCTCATACGCTCTTAGCAGCCAAAGTTGTGATGCACTATATTTGAGAAAACCCTCGGCAGCAGCATCAATTTTCTCTTTTACTGTTGGCTTGAAATCCCAGCGAGGCCAAAACCAGTAACTATTGTATAAATTACAGCAATTTGGTATATATTATATGAAATGTTCTTTTTCACATCGTAAAAAAGAAAAAAAGTGTTGGCTGAGAAATGAGCAGTCTGCAGTTTGGGATATAGCGTAAAATGTGTCACAATCAATTTGCGTGTTAATTACATTTCAGGCTCTAATATAAAGAGGTTGTAAGTGAGAGGATCTATTTTGAATTCATGCACTGTGTTGGACCTGCGTGCAAGTTGTCTAACGTCCGGCAATGAAGGCAACTTGTGACAACAGATCAGCACAAGCTGGTTCCACTAAACAACAAAGAGACAGACATGTAGAACTTTCCAGTCACATTTTTCTAATTTGTTTTTATGAACAGGAAATACAATGAATAAATATAACACAATATGCTATTTTATGTACACGACACGTTGCATCACTTTACACAGAAATGTTCCTATCGTCTTACTGAAAAGGCATAACATTGTGTAGTTTCTTCTCTGGACATGTCATGCCCTTCCCTGACACATAGATTTCTCACAAGATCAAATGTTGACTTCATGATTGAGCATAAAGATGCTGTGTATGATGTGAGGTATTGTCTTTTGAAAATAAGTTCCAGTTACAGAATGTTATAAAGCTCCTTCCTCTCTGAATACATAGAGAATAAGATAACGTTTACGGTTGACAATTGATTTGCATACATTACTTCAAAGGGTAGTAATCTTTGATTTCTGATTGGTATTGGTAGTTCTTCATGAGCGCTCATTGAATACAATTTGACTTATGTTTATTTGCACTTTACTCATGCAATTTCATTATATTTGATCATATTTGTTGTCATAAGTCTGCTTTCTGATGTCTTTGATTAAATGCCAGTGGGCATATCCCAATTTAAATAAACATGAATAAATACTATACTAATACTACTCATTTTTATTTTTTATTTTGAAGTCACAGTGGATGAGTGTCAAATTTCTTCAAAACCTGCCGTCCATAAAGAGAATCACTGATTCCTCCCAGACTCCATGTTTACTATCGGGCAACAGTTGTCAGATAGTAATAATGTTATTGCAGGCACTAAAGGTCAGTGCAAATGTGTGTGTGTGTGTGTGTGTGTGTTTGAATGTCCCGAGATTACAATTTCAAAGCCCTCCCCATGAAAAAAGCCGAACAATGGAATGGGTGGGAAGTTAAAGAAGGGGGGGTCCTTTTCAAACAAACAAGCATGGATTTCTCCTGAATAGTGCTGATGCAGAGCAGCCGGATTGGTTCTCAGAAGATTGAGAGAGGGACCATGTAGTAGGCTGTCCTCCTCCTTTTAAAGCTCCGAATGAAAGCTGTGGCTGCTGCTGCTGCTGCTGTAGTAAAGCACAACAACTCTCACAACCGTCTCACAACTTTAATTCAACACGTCACCCCTTATTTCTCTATCCCTCCTCAATCTCTCCTCCTCTCTCTTCTCTTTCTCTCCGGCTGAACAGAGAGGGTGGACACGGGAAAGCTCCCCTTTTTTTTGTGTGCCATTGCTTAATGAGCCTGAAAACACAATTGCACTCCCTCTGACTGTGAAGGTATAGCCTGCAGGCTAGTGTAAATGAGCAGTGGTCGAGGGAAGCCCAGAGGGCCCGCGTCTTGCTGAGCGGCGAGAATGGAACGATGTGGAGTGTGGGGTTAAATCCTGTTAGGGCATGGCATGTGGTGGAATCGCGGTGGCTTTCAGGCCCGACAGAAGCTAGATAGAGCCACTTGTCGGAGCAGCAGCAGCAGCAGCAGCAAAAACTCTGTCGCTTCAGATGTGTGGCAAAGTCTCTCTCGACTGTGATGATGTGTGAGATTTATTGAGGCTGTGCCTCGGCCGTGTGTACCGGTTCTTGGCATTCATTAGCTGCGCGAGATGTCGGTTGTTTGTCACATCTCCAACCTATAATTTCAGCCCGTCCCCACACAATGGCTCTTTTTTGAAGCCTTTGGTACAATCATCATTCAATTTTAATTTTCTATTCTTCTTGTGGATTCCGAGGCAAAAGGGGAGAGCTGAGGCGAAAGTCTCCCACACTGCATATGTCCTCCTCCATGTGAGCTTCGGGGTGCTCTTTTGACCGCTCCGCTAGGCATCTGCTGCTCGTAGCCTGCCCATATCTGCATTCTAATGCACATATCCTGCTGGGATGTTAACTTTAGGCCCTCGGTAATTGATGGCTTCCACACTTCAGCCGAGCCCCCTCCTTTCTTCATCCTTCGATTGTTGGTATATCTCAGTGGTTTGGGGGTCTTTCAGGGAGCCATTGTTCTTTTATGGAAGGAATTATAATAGACTAAAGGAGAGAGAGAGGAAAAAAAGAGAAAAGAGAGGAGGGTGCATCGGGGGGGTGTATAAAAGAGAGTTGCTGCTGATATTTAGTGAACTCCAAAGGGGGACTTTTCATTCTTATTCTGCAAGTTTGGCACATGCCTTCTGTTACTAAGTGGCATTGCATTGAAAAAAAGGGCTGTGCATTTCCCATTCTCCGGCACTGCTAGGTGCCTAGACTTACAACCCTGGCAGCTGTTGGGTCCTCTATAGACCTCTCTCCACAGGTGAGCTGCCCCTACCAAATTCCCAGTCTCCACTTCTCGCACTAGGGCCTTTTCAATTCTTTTATTGGTTGAGAAAGATAGAGAGAGAGAGATACAGACAGACACACAGAGAGAGAGAGAGAGAGAGAGAGAGAGAGAGAGAGAGAGAGAGAGAGAGAGAGAGAGAGAGAGAGAGAGAGAGAGAGAGAGACACACACACACACACACACACACACACACACACACACACACACACACACACACACACACACACACACACACACACACACACACACACACACACACACACACACACACACACACACACACACACACACACACACACACACACACACACACACACACACACACACAGAAAGAGAGACTGAGACTGACATCATGTCAGTGCCACAATTGAAATTCATGGAACGGATTTTAATATACTCAATGTTTACTCTGTGCACTAGTAGCCTATTCATGCACTCTAATTGTCTCATTGTTCAATCTCATTGTTCCTCCAATACCCCTGGCCATGAATATTGTGTTGCTGAGTCAGGTGTGTTTCAAACAGTAGCTGAAGTGGCTAGCACTCGTGGCCTCGTGCACAGTGAAATCCTCAGTGTTAACTTAAACACTCCTAAATGAGCCCATTACTGCGTGTGTGTTGGTTCTCTGTGATGCCACTGCCACTTTGGAAGCCATCAAAACGGCTGGACATGTAAACCAATTTAAAAGATGATGTTTTGGTTTTGGCAGGCGTCAAACAGCCCCCCCCATTTATTTTCTCCTGCCACCGGTGGCAGAGCATTCCCCCTTTTCGCTTCTATTTTTTGCTTTGTGATGTGAGCTGTTACATATTACTCCTGAGGTGTGGTGCCTCTTCCCTCAAAGGCTTCCAATGTTTCCCCCCAAACTGCTGCCAAGCTGGGCTATCTATTCATTTGGTTACTTAAGTGTAATTGCTCCCCTTTGAAGCTTCAGAGAGGCAAATCATTTGCTTTGGCCCCGGGGCAGTAACGGTCACCGAGCCAGCGACCCCCTCCCGGCCCGATAGCGCTGGAGAGCCTGCGAGAGACCAGCTCCCATACGGAGAAGAAATAATATGGCCAGGGCCGCTCAATTTCACCTCTCTTTTCATCCCATTCTTTGAAAACTTTTTATTAACAACAGCTTTTCTCTCTCATACTGGGGCGCCAGAGGAGGGGGGTGGGGTGGGTGGGGGTGGAAGAGGAGTTTTGGGGGTGGTTGTCCCTCTGTAGATGTCTGTCAGTCTCTCTCTCTCTCTCTCTCTCTCTCTCTCTCTCTCTCTCTCTCTCTCTCTCTCTCTCTCTCTCTCTCTCTCTCTCTCTCTCTCACACACACACACACACACACGCACGCACGCACGCACGCACGCACGCACGCACGCACGCACGCACGCACGCACGCACGCACGCACGCACGCACGCACGCACGCACGCACGCACGCACGCACGCACGCACGCATGCATTCACACCCGAGCGCATGCAGATACACACACATCATCAATAGCGACAGGTCAAGGAGGCATGGAGAGAACAGCCTCTCCCCTATGGTTCACACTGCAATACAAGACTTATGTTTCATATACCACAGGCCTCAGATTCCTGTCTGTTCCATAGCACTTTTTCTGTGTGTATGTATGCGTGAATGCGGGTACTGTAACTCTGAGGGCCCTATTTTGCGCGGCGTCTTATGCCTCCGAGCGAGAGAGAATGTTATTACGCTTTTTGTTTTATTTTGAAAAACATTGAAAAAATACTGAAAATAGCCGATCTACAGCGACGTGTTGTGTGAGCTTGTAGATCGGCTATTGTCACTATTTTTAAATGTTTTTCAATATAAATAAAAAGCCTAATAAGATATCATATTGTGATATCATATCATGTCATAAGGCATAGGATTCCGTGCAAAAAAGGACCCTGAGAGTGTAACTAAAAATGGACCCAAACAGACCTGTATGTGTCTGTTTTGATGTTACTGTACAGTACCTTATAGAATTTGACTGAACCACTTAATGTGACGCATTGTGAGGGTGTAGATCTGCTACTTTAGCTATTTTTGAAGGAATTTGAAAATGTTAGAACATTTGTGGGGAAAAACATTGAAATAGAAAAATGTTGACGAGGAAGAATGTCAATTACAATGAGCAATGACACGCCCGAAAAGGGACGCCAGGTCGAAAGTGGTTGAAGATAGAATGTGTTCCTTCAGCCAGTGACAGCACTGAGGGAATATAGAGCCGGCAAAGTACACAAAGAACCCATTTTATGGCAAAAATTACCCCCACACCACTTACTGTTATTGTCACGATTGTGAGCAAACTGACGTTGTAATCTCATAATAAGGTAATGGGGGCTGCATGGTGAAGCCGTGTAAAGGGGTGCGATTAGATGGGTGGAGTTTACGGAAAGAGGCTGAAATGAAAGGTCCTGCCATTTACCGATCTACACACAATACTTCTATAGCAATATGCCATGCCATCAGAGGACAGTGATAAAACACTGTTTTCATGAAAGCTTTTAAATAGCAAGGAAGGAGTCACCCTTCTGTAACCCAAATAACTACTTCTATAGCAATTAAGCCCTACCCTTGAAGGGCATTGATGAATCCAAGCACAAAAATCCCCCCACCAAAAAAAAAAAACTGATAACTTCTAAATAGCACAACTCCTCCTTAAGGCACCGTCGAGCTAAATTGATGTAGACGGGCGGCCATAAAAAGCCAACCTGGTTATGAATGCTGCGTTTTAGTTGTATCATTTTGACTTTGAGGTTTTTTAAGAGAGAAGCGTTCCCTGCAGTCAAGCCAGATGGTAACAATTCTAAGACATATTATGAGCTGCTCTCTGCCAAATAGCATACCTTTGGGCTATGTTTTCAGTGCACTATAAAAGCCAATAATGTAATTTTGATCTAGTTTATCAGATATCACCCGACTGGCTCTGTTTATATAAGACACAGTTTAAAACAGGACAGGAGTTTCCTTTTTTTCCCCCTTTCTTGTTTTTTTTTTGAGGGGGAGGGTTCGTTCTATAAGTGCACTATTTTCGATATCTGACCCGCTCTGCCTTTGCCTGTTTGACTTTTGCATTGGAGTCGAATGTGGAAACGGCCGGCAATGGCGGGTTTAGCTTCCACATTGTCAGTCATAGTGTCAGTAGATAAAAATACATGGCTATAAGTGTGTGGTTGTCCACAGAATGACTTGCGTCCCCCAGGAAAGAGAATGGGGCTATTCTTTGTGGAAGTACGTACAAAGTATGACCTTGACACCACTTAATGTAAAGATGACACGGTAGCAAACTATCCTGGCATCACACCACGTTCTCCAGTGGTCTGCCATCAGCCCGCTGACTCACAGCTGACCTTGCTTGCCGGAGACATTCCAACTGTTTGCCCGTTTAGTAAACCTTATGGGACAATTACATTTTTCTGTATATCCAAATAGGTGAAATAGACACTTGATATAGTATGACGCTAAACATGCACAATCACGCGTACACACACACACACACACACGCGTACACACACACACGCGCGTACACACACACACACACGCACACGCACACGCACACACGCACGCACGCGCGCACACACACACACACACACACACACACACACACACACACACACACACACACACACACACACACACACACACACACACACACACACACACACACACACACACACACACACACGCACACACTCCCTGCAGACAGACACGTTTATAGCCCATACACACGCACACACCCATGCGTGCACACACCCATGCGTGCACACACGCACGCACGCACGCACACATAGACTCACACACACACGTGGATGTTTCAGGGCAATGGAGCCAGGAGATTATATGCCATCTGTGGGTGTTTCTCTCCCATAACGTCCAAAGAATGTAATTGGCCCAGTACTCAACCACAACAAGGTGGGACAATCAGGGACATTAACTCAGGTTTTCCATTGTGGGGAGTGTTGTTTTCTTCTTGTCCTGAACTGATCACATGCACAACTGGAGACCTGCTGTGTGAAATTACTCGCACTAATGGCACTACACACTTTTGTTGCAGGAAATCGGACAGCCACACTGTAACTGCTAAAACGGTGATAAAAAAAAGCCCAAATTGCATCATGATGTTGAGCAATTTAATCCCTCTAATCACAGAAAAAAAACTCAACCTTAATGAAGCAAATGGCTATTGACCAGTTATGGGATGTGTAAACTTTGTTGCTGGTCGGTCTCTTGGATGTCTTTGGAAAGATATAAGAGTTAAAAATAACTTTTCCAAACGTGAAGGTGTCATTAAAGATGTGTAATTAAAGATCACAATATTAACTCTGTAATTTGCTCGTCTATAAGGTCATTACGTGTCTCCACACTTTGGTTTAATGGGATACAAAGTGCAGTAAATGAGACAGTTAGCTGTAGTTATGCCTGGCTGACTGTTGGCTGAGAAGCTGTGAAGGTTTAAAGCCCGATTTACACTGTACTTTGGTTTGTGCATCTCGTCTCGCACCAAAAAAAGCTGATCTACAAGCTCACAACAGATCGCAGCATGCCGTGTTGTGAGCTTGTAGATCTGTTACTTACGGTGCAAGACACCGGGTGCAACTAAAGTAGGCGTAACAACTCCTTTAGAGAAGGCGCTGTACTCTGAGCTGAGACTCATTCTGATGAGACAAATCACAAATTATGTGTTCCAGACAAGTTTGAGGTTTTACTGCAGTGAAAAGATTTGCCGTTTGTAACATTGACATTTGAAAATGTGGAAATTTGACTTCATAAGTGAACTTAAAAGAGGACAAGCTCTTACTGATAAAAAATGGAGGTCTTTACTTGAATATCAACAAAACTTTTCATTATTCCACAATCTACCCATTGGGAAAGAAATACACATGTAAAACTCTGTGGTCAAACAGCTTTTAATCCTTTCTGACCTTTTAAAAAAAGTATGGTCTCAATCTAAGCACATGAGGGAGGAAAGTCCTGTACAGTGTGTGGTTGTTTTGAGGTTTTATCCCCTTACATTCATATCCTTTCCAAGTCCCGTCATTGCTCATGGTGCTTGTTAACAGCCGCCGTTGATAACAAACAAACATTTTCCCGTGATAAAGTGGCTGAGACAGGGGAGACTTACGAAGCAGTCTGCACAGAACTGTCTTTGTCTCTCTCGTCTCCAGCGGCCAGTTATG
>NC_137604.1:20558685-20563685 GCF_963280865.1 Gymnoscopelus braueri
AATGGAACCGTTCCATTTGTACACTCTCAGAGTTAAATTAACATTGATTTTACAACATAAATTGGAGTCCCAGAGATAGAAATGGCATTAAATGGGGGTCCGTAACCTAATGCATGTCAAACTGGAAATAAAAATGGTTGAAAATCACTGCTAGAGACGTACAAATCTTCTCTTATGTGGGTCCTGGGCATATCTTTTCTAATGGGGGTCCGCGGGCTAATAAGTCTCAATTTGGGGGTCCTTGATATGAAAAAGTTTGAGAACCACTGGTGCACAGTTCAGCCTTTCAGTCTTTATGCACTTCTGATGTGAAGCGTGTATGCATTTTCTGAAAACTTTTAATCATCTCCGTTGACCACATGCACCCTAGCATCCCCATTCTGGGCACATCATAATAGGCAAAAATAGACAAACATTTGTTGACAGTAGACAATCATTCAGTGAAAATAGACATGTGTCGAAAATAGCAGATCTACAAGCTCAGTATGCATCACATTTGTACACGTTGTGAGCTTGTAGATCAGCTATTTTCTGACATACAAAGTAAGTATACAGGGCAGTGGACTCCAATAACTCTCAGAGTTACAGACCTGAAGAACCCCATGAAGCAACCCTGAGGGTCCCTGAGAACACTTTAAGAACCACAGATATAGGGTTTAAGTGGTTAATACTGTATACTGCAGACAGTCCATGCCTTCAGACAAGCCACTCCACGGAAAAATGAGGCAAATATACGGTGCATTTCCATGGTTCGCATTTTTGAACAAGCCGTTTATTGATTTTAAGAAAATGACATACATGATGCCAAAGTGAAAGGGCACAATCAATGCACTAACGAATATGAAAGGAAGGGGGGGAAAAAAATCCCTTTTAGGCTTTACTCGTTTTAACCGTGGCTAATTAAAAGCTAATTGGTAAAATCAATGAATGCCCCACTGTCAGAACCACTAACACAAACACAATGTTGGTTTCCTTCAGTGCATCCTCCTCCCTTCATGTGGATTATCTCTATATCTCTTGGCCCTCTGGGAGAATTAGGGCTCTAATGACTTTCATTCCAAGCCCCTGTAGCATCAGTAAAATGTTTACAACAAGAATGCAGAAAGGTCTTTGGTGAAGCCATGCATTCGTTACAGGGCCTTTGACTCAATTCTATGTGTATAAATATATCCATTTCATTATGGAGGCCAGTCAAATATTTGTTTCAGCGGTTTTCCCCCCATATAACGTAAATTGCTGCAAGCTGTTGCACTTGGAAAATGTTTTCTCATAATGCTTTTCTCCCTTCACATAAATCACAGCTAAATGTTGCATCCAAATGGCTACAGACAGACAATTTATTCTTGGCTTCCCTCTTCCCCCTTGAGGGAGGCTTGCGCCAATGGGGTCGCGTCGCAGTTTAATGGTGACTGTCATTATTTGTTGACAGTTGTTCATCATCGTTTCCACTTTTATTGTTTCCCATTTAACGTGTATTTTTTCTCTCTGGTTGTGACCGCTGTCAAATTAAGTGAGGGGTGAAAACATGTCAAGAATCAGGCCCTACTGTGGGGCAATGTAAGGACGGCATGACCTTTCTTTTTCATAGATATTTATGCCGAGGTTATAGGAGATTCTTATAACCGTCCCTGCACATTGCCAAAACTCTTACTGGAGTTATACTCTCATAAATATCAATGCTTTATTTGATTGCATGCTCCGCATTTTACTACGCTCTTTTGTCTCAAATTTGACTACTTGCAACCAGTGTTCCGTACTATATCCCATGACCACAGAGACCTAGGAATACCAGATCAAATCTGTGCTGACATTTTAATTCCCTTTTTACGGGACGGATAACTTTGGGTGATCTACAGTGCTCATCATCTACAGATAGCATGCAGTGGTGAAATTCAAGTTTATAATAGATAAAAACAAACTGTCGTGTTCAGTTGGAGTCCACGGCACTGTACTGTACTGTACTGTATACTGTACTGTACTGTACTGTAGTCCATCAGCTCTGTGTCAGTTCTAAGTGATTCTCAGCAGGTGTTCCAGTGCAGTCAGCTTGGTCAGTAGTAAGCATTGTGTCGTTGGGCCCATATAGCTGATCACTGGGGTTTATGGCACCTTCACCAACAACAGCGGTGCAGCAAGTACCATAGTCACTGAAAAAAAAAGGTTAAAAACAAGACTACTAAAATTGAAAGTGATAAATTATCATTATGGCCTACTCGGGAACGATGCAAGTCAGGAACAATGCAAGTTGGGAATGCACGCTCCACCCTGTTATGCAATACCCGCTGTACCCGTTGTCAGAGTACCCGCTGTACCCGTCTGTCTGCATGTGTACCTTTTCATCGAATGTTCCAGGCCGTTTTTCATAAATATTTCTTTAATCATGATTATCCACAAAGGCTTAGTGACTAAGCGAATGATTGGCCCACCTAGCTTTACCAGGGCCCCCGTTGGTCAGCATGTTTCCAGGTGGATCCAGGCAGGCGTTCATGGCTACCGTAACGGCCCGGGTGGCAATCCACCCGCCATACTTCACCCTGCCTGGCAATCCTGTACGTTTTAGCCGTTACCGCCTCTCATGACTTGGGCGTGGGGTTCGATTTTGAGAGATGTCTCTTTTTATGCCCAATGTATATTATGGAGATCTCTGTCTGTCTGTCTGTCTGTCTGTCTGTCTGTCTGTCTGTCTGTCTGTCCGTCCGCCCGTGTCCCTTTTATGCCCATATATGGAGATCCCTGAAGTCATCAGAATATACCCATATATGGATATGCCCAAATATGGGCACGTTCTGGACAACGGCCTATTCAAACGGCTTGACGCAGGGAACCACACCTCCCTCCCTTGTATATTCGCTGAAGTCACTAGAGTAAAGGTCATGGGGGTCACAAAAAGGGGTTCAGCCTACAATCTCCAAAATAAAACCTATAAAACATACTGCACTAAGGATGGTTCCGTTATTGTCTCCGCCGGAGGTGGAGAGTATGTTTTCGCTTCGTCCCGCCGTGTGTTAGCATGGCCCCTAGCCAAGCTAACATTGGTCAAGCTCCACGTGACACGTGTCAATATGTTGACACCAATGCCTTTGATTGGCTAGAGGGACGTATGACGAAATAAAACCCTATAAATAGGTGTGTCACTTAGGTGTGTCAAACTGTACGTTTTTTGAAGTGAGGTAAGACAGGATCAATCAGTCTTGATTGGAACAGTACCTTCCAGTACAAATCACCCGTCCGTGCGTGTGTGTGTTCCTCTGAGAACACCTAACATTGGTCAAGCAAAGGCGCAGAAGGCCAAAGCTAAGAAAGCATACTCATCTACAACAGTAACACAGAAGAGGACTATAGAGTTTAATTGATCCCACAACAAGGCCGAAGTCTTAATACTGTAACAATTGGCCACCTTGATCAAATACATTATGTAGCACTAGAGAAAACTGACATAGATCAAACACACCAATCAACTGCTGAAACTGTTCAAGACAATGAAGATGAAGAAGACAGACAAGCATTTGAACAAACCAGTCAATTACGACGACTCCCATATGACACATTGCTTCAAGAAGAACATTTTTTAGATGCAGACACTACATATTCAGTCGCCCCTGCAGAACACCATTCTACCAAGACGACCCGTTCTACCAAGACGACCCGTGCTATTAAAATAGCACGGGTCTGCTGGCGGAGACTTGTGCTCCGAGGAGCACATTTTCTAGTTTCAATATGTATTTTACATTTTCAAGATGATGTGCAGAGGAGGCCTTCTTCAATGGCTGTGTCTCTATTCATCCTGCAATCTGATTGAGATATCTTGCGTGCAAAGTTGACATTTTGAGGGTGAGAGCATAGGCGACATCATGGGGTCCCTCGTGTTTAGGGTTCATTCACCTATTAGATTTTGAGATATTTTGTGTGCAACTTAGAAATGTTGGCATTGTTGAGATGCGTTTAGTGCACAGTGAATCTAACGTGCATACCTGGTTAACCAGAGATAATTCACAGAGGAAAAATACACACAGGAGACGTAGATCTTTTCTCTTAGACTCCGTGAATAATCTCTGGTTAGCTGGGTATGCACGTTTGATTCGCTCTGCATAAAACTCATCTCAGCAGGTTGCTGGCCCAGGGAACCAAAAGTTAAACCTGGTTAACCAAAGTTTGAGGTATCTGTCAATTTACCACTGAGTGAAGTATTGAACAATGAATAGCATGGACTGTCAAGAAGTCAGGGTCTTAACATTATGTGTGGAAGACAAGAAGGGACAAAACCCAAAATGGAGAGGTTGAATGAATGTTGGTTTCAACGGAGATTAAAACCATTACAGATATGAGCTTTGGGAGATGAAATTCCTGGGTCACCTGCAGTTGCAAAGTAGCCAGGCTCCTAGAGCAGCCAGCCAATGCCGATGCACAAAATGCATGAAGGGACGAAGAATGCAGAGGCATATGTAGAAATAATCCAGGTGATAGACGGAAAGCTCTTAGGATTCTGCAAGAATGTTATGCAGGTAAAGGGAAGCCACACATAGTTAGCCTGTATATCAAAATGACTTCACTACAAATGCCCGAACAGAGAAAGTGCAAGTTATTATTTTTTTTCATTTAGCTTTTCAACTTAGTGTCTGATTTCAGTTTAGTTTTACAAACTTGTGCATATAGGCTATAGTTTTAGGACTTGACTAGTTTTAGTATTGATTTAGTTTTAGTCTTAGTTTTAGTTTTTCAGGTATTATGAGGAAAGGCTTGATTTATAGAAAGCTAAAATGTACAATGACATAAAAAAACATGCTTATTGTTTATTAAATGTCCTATATTGACCAAAGCCATTTTAATTTTGGACACCATGAACCATTAACACTGCTCACAGTCTGTCTCTCTGACTGTGAGCTTACATTAACAGTCTACTGCTCCCTCGACTGGACTTTGTGTGTGCTTCTCTGTGAGAGCTTCTCAGGTGAACTTTCAAATGAGTAGGACTTTTCACTTTTAGCTGTATTCCCTCTTCA
>NC_137604.1:20568685-20573685 GCF_963280865.1 Gymnoscopelus braueri
CCGCTTCACCTCTTTGCCTCTCGGAACGCTTTGCCTCCTTTTCTTCCGGGTGACATCAGGACCCGGGGGAATTCAATTATGGCGGACGTTAATGGCTAAATGGCTCTTGGCATGGCCTCCCTCACAATCTTCACAGGCATAATAGAGGAGGGGACTCCAAACGATCAGGACAAATTAAAAAGCCAACCTGCTATTTTACTGTTGAGTTCTGTTGATGCTGTAAAGCAGGAGAGCGGGCCTGGAAGGCCTTTACGTGACTACTCGGTTGATTTAATATGATTTTCCCCCAGCCCCGAATCTAAGCCTTTCTGGCACAACAAGCTATGCCTTGACCAAGCATGGGGTCTGTAAATGCCCTAATAAATACTTTTTAGCACTTTATTTAGTTCCATGCCCTAGGCCAACAGCTTCTAAACTGTGTCACCCAGCAACTGCGAGGGCGGAAAAATCCCACTGCCTAAAACAGGGTGTAATGTAGATTTAATTAACAAGCACACGGACAAGCCCAGGCTTGCACATGCATGCATGCACGCGTGCACATGGACGGTATATGCATGCGCGCACGTGCATGCATGCGTGCACATGCTAGGTGTAGTCCTCCACGTGTAAATCATGAAACCAACACACACACACACACACACACACACACTTGCCAGTGAAAAGATACGCACATACATAAACGCTAAAACACACACACACACACACACACACACACACACACACACACACACACACACACGTCAAGAGACACATCCCTAGGCTTAGAGCAATGGTGTGAAAATATGTGCGTGTAAATGAGATGCAGACAGCCTCACAGCAGTGTACATAACCCAGAGAGAGAGAGAGAGAGAGAGAGAGAGCGAGAGAGAGAGAGAGAGAGAGAGAGAGAGAGAAGGCTGAGAGGATGTGGCTTGGCTTTGAATTGCTTAAGTAAAGTTTCAAGGCATATATATTTTGAATTCTATGCATACCACTGATCCATGAGCGATAGGCAGCAGAAAAGTGAATTCTTCCCCCCTTAGTTAGAATGACGAAAAAAGTTTCTTTCGTGGCTCGAAAAACAGACATTCAACAAACTGTAAAGCTCCAAGGGTAGAGCATGCCCCAGCACGGTTTGAATGGCATCTATACAATCTATAGTCACGATTAGGCTACTTGGAATACTCTTACTCTTAAATAGCAATTGTCGCTGTCAGGTGGAAATCTTGTATCTCCAAAACGGTTACTTTTCAGGAAATGGAAAAAGGAACCTGTGTTTCAATGGATCCAATGTAGTTATTATTTAGTTTTGGTTCAACATAAATAAAACCAACAGACACACTTCAACACTTTCACTTACATTTTTCAAAAATAGTAACAAAGAAAGCAGATCTACAAGCTCACAACATGTCACATTGTGAGCATGTAGATCCGCTTTTAGCAACTTTTTCGCAAAACTCTTGTATGACGAAGTAGGGCACTATTTTGGGAAAAATATATAAAAAGTTGAAATATAGAGATACAAGGTTTCTGCCCGACAGCAACGATATGTATAGTGTTAAATCCAACTGTCAAAAACAGACTATGTTCATGATAATGTCATCACAATAAGTACACAGTATAACAGACAATGAAACAACGCTGGCGCTAAAAAAGCTCAGCGGTTTAGTCATTTATTTTTGTTCAGTCAATGACATCAGAGCAGATGGGTCTGACATAAACATTTGGCACTCAAACTGTTGTAACTGTGACCCCGCATTCTTCACAATCAGATGGAAAATTCTGTTCAAAAAACAAGCAAACTGAGCCCATTAAAAATAATCGTATCCTTAGCCTTATAGACCGTATAATATAGGGTGATTGATAGAAAGTGTATACAGATTATGGCACTCTTAAGACAACAATGGGGACTTGAAGTCTGTCCTTTGTACTATGTTTTACAGATGCTGATAATAGTTTTTTTCCCCCTGAAATGTAATTGTAGTGGTTCACTATATTTACAGATCACAGTGTAAAAACTATTTGTTCATTCAACCCCCTCCCAAAAATACAGATAAATAGCCTACTAGATATAATACATAAATAAACACCATGTTTCTAGGTAGTACATGTTTAAGCACTAATTGTACTGCCGTTTAGTTAGAGCAGCTACTTATACCTCTACATAATGACATTTCATGAGAAAGCTTTTCTAATGACACAGTACACATTAGCCACAAGAGATTATTAAATCCTTCCGACATGTAGATCGACGTCAACTTAGACTGAGAATCCTTAAAAGAAAGGAACATAATAGCATATTTTACACCACCATTATGGATGTTTAACACTAAATAAACGGTTTTCTTGTTAAATAAAAGGCTTTCAAGTTT
Source organism: Gymnoscopelus braueri (assembly GCF_963280865.1). Lineage (NCBI taxonomy): Eukaryota > Metazoa > Chordata > Actinopteri > Myctophiformes > Myctophidae > Gymnoscopelus > Gymnoscopelus braueri. Next base: position 20,571,037 of record NC_137604.1, read on the forward strand.
GATCTTGTCATAAGTATAACATCTAAATGTAACAGCAGTCCTCATGAGCACATTCAGTAATGATTCCATTCCGCTCCATTTTAAAATGAAATGGCAATCAGGAACCAAGACAGGCTGATGAGTAAGAAGTGAGCCGAAATATCACTGAATCTCATTTTCTCCTCACACTGTGACAGCTCACCTCTCTTTTCCTCTCTCACATTCTCAGAAGGGTACCAACTACACACGCACACACACACACACACACACACACACACACACACACACACACACACACACACACAGACACACACACACACACACACACACACACACACACACACACACACACACACACACACACACACACACACACACACACACACACACACACACACACACACACACACACACGCGTACAGTATACACAAAATGCACCAAGGCAGGTTCTTTGTTGACTTGTGATTCAAGAATACTGTAAAACCCAGACATTCTCCGACGGTTAACTAACATTCCTGGCTTCTACCCACACAACAAGTCAGGCTGCATCTACACACACAGTACCTGTTTTGGGCATTTATGGCGACAAACAGAGTAATCACGTTTTGTTGGATTACTCATCGCTGATTTACAGTAAACGTGTAAAATTACAGTTTTACAAGTTATGAAAATTTGTTTCAGTTTCATGCTATCAATGTCGGAGGAACTACTGCATATAAATTATTTTTAAGTTATCCAGGCCCCCACATATTACATCATTATGTACTCAAATGTAATGTATGGACGTGTTTAATGTATGTTCATTCTTCTCCCTCCGCCGCCCCTCCTGTTTTGGGCTCCTTCAGAGTGTTAATGACGGGGAGCCACGGTGCGGACAGCTCGGACCTGGTCCTCTTGAGTTGGGTGAGGGTGGCTAAGAGGCAGGCGCTGGTGCCACCGTGAGCACCCACCTCCGCCTGCTGTGGCTCCTCCTGGTCTGTGTAGTACAGCTCCACGCCTGCGGGGGTGCAGTGCTTCTGCTACAGGGGCACAGAGGGAAACGTTTCTCTTAATGTGGGATGGTAAAATAGAATAATTATGCTCCTCAAAAATTTACATGCCGCCAGTTGTCAGTGTGAATAGCATACACACACAAAAACCCATCCCATTGTTTTTAAGGACGGAAGACATACTGGAGGCGTCAAGTAGACACCTCAAAACCTGTTGTCTTTCAGAACATGGTTCTATTTTTCAGTATACAGTATACAATATACATATACATATGGGTATATGGCATTTATTGACAAGTTCAAACCTGTATTGCAGAACGTATGTATATTTATGTTTTCACTTGACTGTTCTAAATTTTGTTCTACAAGTCCGTTTCTTAATAAAAATAGATGGAAAATAAAATAATAGGTTTGTCTGTGAAACTACAGCAGTCCCGTCTTCCTTTGCATTTATTATTTGGTGATGTTTGTGCTTTAAAAGGCAAAACAAAGGCAAAAAATGACCCTGGTCTACACGACACCAAGTTCAAGGTTCAAGTTCAAGAGCTCAGCTTTGCCGGTCGGAGTGCAGGTGGAATGGAAAGGAGAAAGACAGCACACACCAAAGTGAACAGCATATAGAGCGGCTCACGTATGTGTGTGTGTGTGTGTGTGTGTGTGTGTGTGTGTGTGTGTGTGTGTGTGAGAGAGTGTGTGAGTGAGTGTGTGAGTGTGTGTGTGTGTGTGTGTGTGTGTGTGTGTGTGTGTGTGTGTGTGTGTGTGTGTGTGTGTGTGTGTGTGTGTGTGTGTGTGTGTGTGTGTGTGTGTGTGTGTATGCATGCATTTAAGCGTGTGTTACAGTACCTCCCTCGTTCCATTCCAGTAATTCGGTGTGGTTCAAAATATTAATAATTGTGGTGCAATTATGGTGAATAAGTGGCCTCACATGACGCGCATCATTAATGAGAGCGTCGTTGACACTTTCTATCTGTCAGGGCGTCTACACTTCCGCATTTCACAGAGAAATACAGATGACACTATAAGGGTATTCTTTTACACAAAATAACATGATCTCCTCAAATCAGAACAATGGGATTTAGGTTCCAAATCTGCAAAATGTCCCTTTAATTTAACTCTGAGAGTGTACAAATGTAACAAAATGGTTATATTTAGGCTAAACACTGACGTACTGTAGTTACAAATGGATAAATAAAGAGGAGTTTACTGTGTGGTCCTCTTTTATTGTTGCCAGGGCTGTAGAGAAAGTTATGAATATTTTCATAATGTCCCACAGTGGTTTTCCCCACACAGCTCTGTGCTGTAATGTACAGTATGGCTGCATGCTATTTATACGGGAAGTCGTAAAATTAGATTGTGTGAAACCTTCAAGGCTCCAAAAACATCAGTACCAAAATACTGATGTTTTTTTTAAAGAGCCCACACAGTCAATGTTTCTGAGTTTTAATTTAACTGTGCAAGTGCAAACGTTTACCTTTAAGAGTAGGCACAGAGCACAGTAAAAAAATTGTAAAAGCTTGATGTTGATATATAACTCTCAGAATTAAATCAACACTTTGCAAGAGAAGAGTGGACAATTAGACTAAACTAACACCACATCCGTTCTGCCAACCCTTAAGGGTCCGTTTGGTTGCATTTGCGTGCACCAAGAGCTAAATGAAACACTGAGGATGTTACTGTGTGT